>NC_057797.1:347354836-347374950 GCF_018294505.1 Triticum aestivum | reverse complement strand
CCGCGGCACGGGAGGTGGCCGACGTGCCACGTGGCCGGTTCTGATTGGCACGGGCGGCGGCGGCGACTTCGTCCGGCGGCGGCCGGACGTGTCCGATGGCGGCGGGGCGATTTTTAGGGTTTTGGAGGGAGGGGATCCGGGAATTTCGGAGTAGGGGCTAGTTTTATAGGTAGAGGGAGCTAGGAAGCTCCAAATGGAGTGCGGTTTTCAACCACGCGATCGTGATCGAACACTCTAGACGATGGAGGGGTTTTTGGTGGGTTTTGGGCCAAATTGGAAGGGTGTTGGGCTACAACAGAAACGAGGCCTTTTCGGTCCCTTGGTTAACCGTTGGAGTATCAAACGAAGTCCAAATGGCACGAAACTTGACAGGCGGTCTACCGGTAGTAAACCAAGGCCGCATGACAAGTCTCGGTCCAATCCAGAAATTTTTAACCCCCACACACGGAAAAAGGTAGAAAGGAGCACCGGAGAACATAGGAGCACCGGAATGCAAAACGGACAACGGGGAAAATGCTCGGATGCATGAGACGAACACGTATGCAAATGCAATGCACATGATGACATGATATGAGATGCATGACAAAGACAACAACACACAGAGACAAAAACCCGACAATGACGAAATGAAATAACTTAGTGCCGAAAATGGCAAGAGTTGGGATACATATAAGGTAAATTACATTCGGGGTGTTACACCAAGTGTTTGACGCACACATCTTGGGAACACTATTACTCCAAAGATGGATATCTTATGAGAGCTAACAAGCTTTGCATCCCCGAGTCTTCTCTTCGTTTGTTGCTTTTGCAGGAATCGGATGGAGGAGGCTTAATGGGACATTTTGGATGCGACAAGATGTTCGCTATGCTCTCAAAGAACTACTACTATCCCAAGATGTTTCGTGACGTCAACCGCTTCACCAACTGATGCTCTACATGTCGCAAAGCTAAGTCTAAAGGTCAATCCCATGGCCTCTACATGCCTCTACCAATTCCATATCAGCCATGGGAAGACATTAGCATGGATTTTGTACTTGGATTGCTTAGGACTCGCAATGGAAAGGATTCAGTAGTTGTCGTTGTGGACCATTTCTCTAAGATGGCACATTTCATTCCTTGCAACAAGATAGACGATGCTTAACATGTTGCTAATCTCTTTTGTAGGGAAATATTACGTCTACATGGAGTGCCAAAGACGATCGTCTCGGACCGAGACATCAAGTTCCTTAGCTACTTTTGGAAGACCCTATGCGCCAAGCTCGGAATCAAGCTACTCTTCTCCATGGCGTATCATCCACAAACCGACGGCCAAACGGAGGTGACCAACCGCACACTCTCCGCTCTACTTCCAGTACTCATCATGAATAACATCAAGGAGTGTGAGGAGTGTCTACCTATCGCCGAGTTCGCCTACAACCGCGCAAGACACTCATCAACCGGCAAGTCCCCCTTCGAGGTCGTCTACGGATTCAACCCTTTGTCCCCACTAGACATTCTCCCTCTACCACCACAAGATCCCATCAATATGGATGCAAGTGCATGCATCAACCATCTCAAGAAGGCGCATGAAGATACAAGGCAAACCATAGAGCGCCAATGATGAGGACATGACTACCTTGGATATGACCAAAAATATTGCATATATGCATATTTGTCAGGTGATTTCTAGTGCAAACTATTCAATAATCTATTTGTGTTATCCAGAACAAAAATACTTCACACACTTTTGTGTTTTGTCTAATTGCAGGTGTATGGGACATTTGTACAATCCACATATGAAGATAAGGAAGAAAGAGATGTTTATTTGCTGTCCAAAAAGTTCTCTCACGTCACTTTTGGCCCAAGAGAAGATAGAGTCCAAGTCTCTCACGTTCTGGATTCAGATTCGGACTGCACAGACATACCTGACTCAAAACGCACACAAGTTTTTCATACGGACTCCGAATTGGGTGATTCTTTTTTTGTTGGAAACTAGATTTCGTGCACTTTCCAACCCAAGTGGAATCACCTTCAAATTCGTCCGGAGCGTTGAGTTGTGGACGAAACAATCTGATGCTGCAGCAGAATTCGAGTCAAACTACAAGTCCAAAGGTGTTACATCACCTCCACTTGGGCCCATTGGCCTTGTACGACCTAGATTTAGTTTTAGGCTGCCTTGGGACGTCCTCCCACCTCCTTGGCCGCCACCCCTTGCTCGTATATAAGTAGATCCATCTAGTAGCTTTTCCTTGAGATTTGTTTAGTTAAAAGTTAGCCATTGCAACTTCGTGTACTTCGTTTGTGTCCAACGACCAGACCAAGACCGCTTACGGATCCCCATCTTTATCAATACTTCATATATACTCGCAATATTCAGATTGCTTTTATCATATTCTTGCTTGTTCTTCGATTGCTTGCAGGAATAGACCTTCGTGGTCAGGTTGATTGTGCTCCGGCGTGATCAATAACCTCTCGGAGTTGGTTTAGCGATTGCTAAGGCGCAACGTCGTGCACGTTTGTAGTCGGATCGTCAAAGTTGTCTCCACCAAATCGATAGTTATCATCTCATCGAAAGATCGGGACACCCTCGCCTCTATCAAGTGGTATCAGTTTTCAGGTTGCTCGGTGAGAATTTCCAGTTTTCCTAGATTAGATTTATTTTCGTACCTATTGTCCAAGAAAAATCCACAAAAAAGAGTTAGATCTATTCATCCTTTGTCCAAGCCAGTCTGTGCCTTTGCAATTTTCTTTTCATTGCTTGCATAGTTGAATTATCGGTTGCATCGTCGTGTCGAGTTGCTGGTCTTAGTGTCTAGGTCGTTTAGAGTTTTGAGTTCTGTTCACATTAGTCACGTCGCCGCTGCATCATTATCCCTTCCGCTGTCCACCACCCATCCATCAATTTCCTCCACGTGCTACCCACCGTTCATTGTCATAATCATAGTTGAGATCATTCCCATCTTCGCTTGATCCAATCTACATCTTATCTAGTTTGTTTTGGAAAGAGGGAGAGAGAAAAAAAAAGATAGAGAAAAAAAACTAGAGAAAAAAAAGTAAAAAAAAGTCAGAAAAAAAGAAAGGAAAAGAAAAAAAAAAGTGTGAGAAAAAAAAGAGAGGAGAAAAAAAAATTGGATCTATCTAGAATCAATCTCGTACCTGAATTCGGATTGGAATCTGTTTTGCGCACTGTTCAGGAAAACAGGTGTATCTTCCTCATACGAAGTCAGTTTTGGCTCCGTGAGTACTCAAATTGAAGATAGCGACGAGCCGCATCTAAATAGTTGCAGAAGCTAGTTCAATATTTGACACCTCAAAATCGGCTTCTAAATAGGTCTTTTTTCCCTCCGAAGTTCGTGAACACAACTTGTTCCAATTTTTCAGGCCAATTTTAGAATTCTTTGACTCCTCATATCAACTCGGAATTGAGTGATTCTTGTTGCATTGGAAAGCTTGAGTTAGTAGCATTCTTTGAAAGAATTTATCAGAAAATTGTCTCAAACTTTTCAAGAGGAAAGTTGGAGAGAGAGTTGTTGTATATCTTGCTTGGCAGTTGTTTTTCATCATTATCTTCACTGCCGTTGTGATCTTCACTTATATCTTGCTGTCAAGAGCTACTTAGTATCCTTCATTGATGCTAGTTGTGCTACGCCATGACCGCATTAGTGTTCTAGGCTCGCGTCTCTAGTCCGGTCTAGCCTAGGACCAGCACAGTACCGTCGTTGAGCGTTTATTCAACATTGCATCTTTGAATTGATTATTGCTAATCTTTTGCTACCATATATAGCCAACCCAGCTCCACATATTTCTACACCGTGTATACGTACGCTCCCCTGGCAATCGCTTTACTCAATATTCGGAGTTACTTGACACCGCTGGTTGCCGATCACCGCCTGCTGCATGGTAAGAACTTGTAAGACATTGATATTTGCTTTACTGTGAGCGTTTTACCACCACATCCTAGTAGTTATAGGAACATTATTTTTGGGTTTTGTTTCTTGTTCTACTAATCATGACAGGATCCAGAGTCAATTCATGGGCTTTGTCGATCGCGGGAGACGTGCCACCACCTTTGCAAATACCACAACCGTCACGAGAGGTGCACAAACATCCAAATGCACGTGATCAGGTTAATGTATCTATACCACCATTTAATGGCCGTTTTAAACCTGCTTTATATATTGAATGGGAGTTCGACATAAAAAATATATTTGCTTCCCATAATTTCGATGAACATAAAAAGGTTAAGGTTGCGGTTGGTTCTTTCACTGGTTATGCTTTGGTTTGGTGGAGTGAATATTGTCGGTTACACCCTGATTATATACCTACTACTTGGGATGATTTGAAACTTGCCATGCGACATACTTTCGTCCCTGCTTATTATACTCGTGACATGATTAAGAAGTTGCAACACTTAAAACAAGGTAGTGAAACTATAACAAAATATTATGATGATTTACAAACTACCTTGTTGCATTCCTCTTTAGAAGAAAGTGAAGATGATTTTATGGATAGATTTTGGGGAGGATTAAACCGTGATATTCAAGAGATACTAATTCATGAAGAGTGTTATCCTATGGACCATTTGTTTCATCTTGCTTGCAAAGCTGAACAGGAAATAAAACGACGTGTTGGCCACGAGGAGAACAAGCGCACGATGCACATTCCAAGAGTTGATATGATTGTTCCTTCAACTACTAGGCATACTATGACAACCACATCCGTTGTTGTCAGGACTACATCACCTCCACCATGTGACACATCGCCCCCGAGAGTGGCTACATCATCTGAGTTGATCATAAGAGGTAATGACAAAGGTACTGATCTTCCATCTCTACATGAGAATGATGAATGCCTTGTCAATTTGAATGCACCATATGATGAGCTACCCATTACTTTGATCACACCACCTATTTTAGAGGACTACGTTGATAATTTGACTTTGCCATGTGATCAAACAACTGAAATACCAACAATTTTGAGTGCACCCATTGAATTAACTATTGATGCAAAAGAACCAATGTTTAATCATTTTGATATGACCTCTAATCTTGGTGATGATTCTGTGTTGAATGACTTATTGCATGTTTGCTTATTTAAGCATGTTGTAGCATGTAAATTTGATGCAAGTAAGGTTTATTCACCAATGTTGGCATGGTTTAATGATGAACATTGTCAATCTTTTGAAATGAATAAGAGCTTCACTTATATGTGCAAACTGAGTTGCAATATTTTCATGCCTTCTACTTCTTGTGCTAATTTTTTGGCTTTAGATTTTATGAACTATGCAAGTTACTCATCTATTCATGTGTCATATATGCAAAAATCAAGGGAAGTAAAAATGGATGACATATACATATACAACATGTACACCTTGTCTCTTTTGTTAGCCACATTTCAGATTAAGCAACGCCGAGGACGGCTTTATTTTCAAGAAGGGGAGGATGATGAGGACATGACTACCTTGGATATGACCAAAAATATTGCATATATGCATATTTGTCAGGTGATTTCTAGTGCAAACTATTCAATAATCTATTTATGTTATCCAGAACAAAAATACTTCACACACTTTTGTGTTTTGTCTAATTGCAGGTGTATGGGACATTTGTACAATCCACATATGCAGATAAGGAAGAAAGAGATGTTTATTTGCTGTCCAAAAAGTTCTTTCACGTCACTTTTGGCCCAAGAGAAGATAGAGTCCAAGTCTCTCACGTTCTGGATTCAGATTCGGACTGCACAGACATACCTGACTGAAAACGCACACAAGTTTTTCATACGGACTCCGAATTGGGTGATTCTTTTTGCATTGGAAACTAGATTTCGTGCACTTTCCAACCCAATTGGAATCACCTTCAAATTCGTCCGGAGCGTTGAGTTGTGGACGAAACAATCTGATGCTGCAGCAGAATCCGAGTCAAACTACAAGTCCAAAGGTGTTACATCACCTCCACTTGGGCCCATGAGCCTTGTACGACCTAGGGTTAGTTTTAGGCTGCCTTGGGACGTCCTCCCACCTCCTTGGCCGCCACCCCTTGCTCCTATATAAGTAGATCCATCTAGTAGCTTTTTCCTTGGGTTTTGTTTAGATTAAAAGTTCGCCATAGCTGCAACTTCGCGTACTTCGTTTGTGTTCAACGACCAGACAAAGGCGTCACAGAACCCCACCTTGATCAATAAAGCTTTCATCTTATATTCGCAATATCCAGATTGCAATCTCAGTTTCTTGCTTGTTCTTCGTTTGCTCGCAGGAAACAGACCCTCGTGGTCAGGTTGATCGTGCTCCGGCGTGGTCAATAACCTCTCGGAGTTGGTTTAGCGATTGCTAAGGCGCGACGTCCTCGCACGTTCGTAGTCGGATCGTCAAAGTCGACTTCCACCAAAGCGAAATCCACCATCTCATCGAAAGACGGGACACCTTTGCCTCTATCACTTGGACTCTATCTTCTCTTGGGCCAAAAGTGACGTGAGAGAACTTTTTGGACAGCAAATAAACATCTCTTTCTTCCTTATCTTCATATGTGGATTGTACAAATGTCCCATACACCTGCAATTAGACAAAACACAAAAGTGTGTGAAGTATTTTTGTTCTGGATAACATAAATAGATTATTGAATAGTTTGCACTAGAAATCACCTGACAAATATGCATATATGCAATATTTTTGGTCATATCCAAGGTAGTCATGTCCTCATCATCCTCCCCTTCTTGAAAATAAAGCCGTCCTCGGCGTTGCTTAATCTGAAATGTGGCTAACAAAAGAGACAAGGTGTACATGTTGTATATGTATATGTCATCCATTTTTACTTCCCTTGATTTTTGCATATATGACACATGAATAGATGAGTAACTTGCATAGTTCATAAAATCTAAAGCCAAAAAATTAACACAAGAAGTAGAAGGCATGAAAATATTGCAACTCAGTTTGCACATATAAGTGAAGCTCTTATTCATTTCAAAAGATTGACAATGTTCATCATTAAACCATCCCAACATTGGTGAATAAACCTTACTTGCATCAAATTTACATGCTACAACATTCTTAAATAAGCAAACATGCAATAAGTCATTCAACACAGAATCATCACCAAGATTAGAGGTCATATCAAAATGATTAAACATTGGTTCTTTTGCATCAATAGTTAATTCAATGGGTGCACTCAAAATTGTTGGTATTTCAGTTGTTTGATCACATGGCAAAGTCAAATTATCAATGTAGTCCTCTAAAATATGTGGTGTGATCAAAGTAGTGGGTAGCTCATCAGATGGTGCATTCAAATTGACAAGGCATTCATCATTCTCATGTAGAGATGGAAGATCAGTACCTTTGTCATTACCTCTTATGATCAACTCAGATGATGTAGCCACTCTCGGGGGCGATGTGTCACATGGTGGAGGTGATGTAGTCCTGACAACAACGGATGTGGTTGTCATAGTATGCCTAGTAGTTGAAGGAACAATCATATCAACTCTTGGAATGTGCACCGTGCGCTTGTTCTCCTCGTGGCCAACACGTCGTTTTATTTCCTGTTCAGCTTTGCAAGCAAGATGAAACAAATGGTCCATAGGATAACACTCTTCATGAATTAGTATCTCTTGAATATCACGGTTTAATCCTCCCCAAAATCTATCCATAAAATCATCTTCACTTTCTTCTAAAGAGGAATGCAACAAGGTAGTTTGTAAATCATCATAATATTTTGTTACAGTTTCACTACCTTGCTTTAAGTGTTGCAACTTCTTAATCATGTCACGAGTATAATAAGCAGGGACGAAAGTATGTCGCATGGCAAGTTTCAAATCATCCCAAGTAGTAGGTATATAATCAGGGTGTAACCGACAATATTCACTCCACCAAACCAAAGCATAACCAGTGAAAGAACCAACCGCAACCTTAACCTTTTTATGTTCATCGAAATTATGGGAAGCAAATATATTTTTTATGTCGAACTCCCATTCAATATATAAAGCAGGTTTAAAACGGCCATTAAATGGTGGTATAGATACATTAACCTGATCATGTGCATTTGGATGTTTGTGCACCTCTCGTGACGGTTGTGGTATTTGCAAAGGTGGTGGCACGTCTCCCGCGATCGACAAAGCCCATGAATTGACTGTGGATCCTGTCATGATTAGTAGAACAAGAAACAAAACCCAAAAATATTGTTCCTTCAACTACTAGGCATACTATGACAACCACATCCGTTGTTGTCAGGACTACATCACCTCCACCATGTGACACATCGCCCCCGAGAGTGGCTACATCATCTGAGTTGATCATAAGAGGTAATGACAAAGGTACTGATCTTCCATCTCTACATGAGAATGATGAATGCCTTGTCAATTTGAATGCACCATCTGATGAGCTACCCACTACTTTGATCACACCACCTATTTTAGAGGACTACGTTGATAATTTGACTTTGCCATGTGATCAAACAACTGAAATACCAACAATTTTGAGTGCACCCATTGAATTAACTATTGATGCAAAAGAACCAATGTTTAATCATTTTGATATGACCTCTAATCTTGGTGATGATTCTGTGTTGAATGACTTATTGCATGTTTGCTTATTTAAGCATGTTGTAGCATGTAAATTTGATGCAAGTAAGGTTTATTCACCAATGTTGGGATGGTTTAATGATGAACATTGTCAATCTTTTGAAATGAATAAGAGCTTCACTTATATGTGCAAACTGAGTTGCAATATTTTCACGCCTTCTACTTCTTGTGCTAATTTTTTGGCTTTAGATTTTATGAACTATGCAAGTTACTCATCTATTCATGTGTCATATATGCAAAAATCAAGGGAAGTAAAAATGGATGACATATACATATACAACATGTACACCTTGTCTCTTTTGTTAGCCACATTTCAGATTAAGCAACGCCGAGGACGGCTTTATTTTCAAGAAGGGGAGGATGATGAGGACATGACTACCTTGGATATGACCAAAAATATTGCATATATGCATATTTGTCAGGTGATTTCTAGTGCAAACTATTCAATAATCTATTTGTGTTATCCAGAACAAAAATACTTCACACACTTTTGTGTTTTGTCTAATTGCAGGTGTATGGGACATTTGTACAATCCACATATGAAGATAAGGAAGAAAGAGATGTTTATTTGCTGTCCAAAAAGTTCTCTCACGTCACTTTTGGCCCAAGAGAAGATAGAGTCCAAGTCTCTCACGTTCTGGATTCAGATTCGGACTGCACAGACATACCTGACTCAAAACGCACACAAGTTTTTCATACGGACTCCGAATTGGGTGATTCTTTTCTTGTTGGAAACTAGATTTCGTGCACTTTCCAACCCAAGTGGAATCACCTTCAAATTCGTCCGGAGCGTTGAGTTGTGGACGAAACAATCTGATGCTGCAGCAGAATTCGAGTCAAACTACAAGTCCAAAGGTGTTACATCACCTCCACTTGGGCCCATTGGCCTTGTACGACCTAGATTTAGTTTTAGGCTGCCTTGGGACGTCCTCTCACCTCCTTGGCCGCCACCCCTTGCTCCTATATAAGTAGATCCATCTAGTAGCTTTTCCTTGGGATTTGTTTAGTTAAAAGTTAGCCATTGCAACTTCGTGTACTTCGTTTGTGTCCAACGACCAGACCAAGACCGCTTACGGATCCCCACCTTTATCAATACTTCATATATACTCGCAATATTCAGATTGCTTTTATCATATTCTTGCTTGTTCTTCGATTGCTTGCAGGAATAGACCTTCGTGATCAGGTTGATTGTGCTCCGGCGTGATCAATAACCTCTCGGAGTTGGTTTAGCGATTGCTAAGGCGCAACGTCGTGCACGTTTGTAGTCGGATCGTCAAAGTCGTCTCCACCAAATCGATAGTTATCATCTCATCGAAAGATCGGGACACCCTCGCCTCTATCAGCCAAGAACAATGACTTGAGACCAAGCGCAACGTCAACAAGCACCCCATGGTATTCAACATTGAAGATCTTGTGTGGCCACACCTTCGCAAGGACCACTTCCCCCACGAACGCAAGTCCAAACGTCGCCCACGAGCGGACAAACCCTTCAAGGTGCTTGAATGCTACAACAACAACGCCTACAAGATCGACCTCCCGCGCGACAAGTACTGCGTGAGCGACATCTTCAACGTCAAAAATCTATCACCCTACCATGGTGATGAGGATTTCGATCCGATGTCGGATCTTCCCCAAGGGAGGGGAGATGATGCGGAGCATCCTACGGTCATCCCCATGGACCTACCATCGCCTCAACAAGATCCAAGAGGACCCATGACACGAGCTAGAGCTAGAGCTCTCGAGAACGAGGTGACTTCCTTCATTAGTGATATTACATATGATCCTCTCGAGACATGGCTACTACCAGAATCCGAGACGTTGTGCATGATTAGGTACCAAGAGGATCCTCCCGAAGATGCACGTGAAGATGTACAAGCCCCACAAGCTCACGGATGAAGAAAACCAACGGAAGGAGTCAAGGACACCTCCCAGGCCCCAGACATCCGGCCCCTGCAGCTTCACCCACCACAACCGCTCAGCCGCTAGGACACTACAGGCCTCGGACATCCGGCGCTTCCCATGCCCCCAGAAATTCGGCTGCCAGGCTGGATATCCGGACACCCCAAAACCCGAGAGCAACAAGGCCAGCTTCACTAGCCCGGACATCCGGCCTCCACAGCCCGGACATCCGGCCCTCCGCAAACGCTCGGACATCCGACCTGACGCCCGGACGTCCGGCCTCCCCTGCCTGCGCACAGTGTAAGGGCTGAGGCTCATGTACCCATTCGCCCCCTAGACTATATATACTCCACCTCGTCCTACTTTCTAGGGTTAGCAAAGGATTAGCTCATATTTCGTGTGAGAGCTTTGCTCATCCACTTGGTTACCTTCTCCTCGAAGATTCGAGCCTCCACCGGAGAAGATCCCCCAAGTGGATTCAAGACCCCTTTTAGGGAAGAACTGAAGACCTCCTCACAGAGAAGACCGGCTACCTTTTGTACCGTCCCAAGTTGGTTGTGGATCGTGTATCTTCTCTTATGTACTCGAGGATCTAGCACATGTGTGACCTATTCATGTTGGTTTAGTATTTCCTCTCGTGTTTCCCCTTGTGTTTTCCCTCGTTTTCCCCCTCGTGTTCCTCGTGTTCTTCGCGGGATCCGCTCCTTTCGTGAAAGATTGGGTGATTAGGGTTCTACCCTACATCACAATTCATGCACATCCTCATCTTCGTGATGACTACCATCACATTCGTGATCCACATCATCATGAAGGGCAAGTCACCTACAAGAAACAAGTGTGAGAAGACGAAGAGCGCCATCGACTACAATTTCAAGCATGACACCGTCACCATCACAATGAAGACACTCAAGATGTGCACACCAATAAGTCTCCACAAGCTATACATGATGCTATGACCAACCTTCATGAGCACAAGAGAAGACCGAGCGATGAGCGCGACCAAGAAGAATCTTCGGCACCTTTAAGGCGACCAAGTACAAGCGAGGTGACCATTCCAAGTTCGGAAGCACCCCATGGAAGATGGACGAGCATTGGAAATTCCCTTCGAACATGGAGGCGAGCAACAAGATGCCACATTACATGGCCCTCCTACAAGGAGACGCCGACGAGACAGTCGAGCATGGGATTTTCGCTTCGACCATGGTGGCAAGCGTGAATGATGTAAGGTGGAACACTAGTTGCTGATATTTCATGAATTGGAGGGGGGATCCATGAAGAACATGGGGAAGAATGGCGAGAAATCACAAGAGGACCACTCAAGAGCAAGTCCAATCACACATCCACTAGACTCACACCAACACAAGATCCACAAAGGTACATGAACAACAAAGGGAATAAAGATACAAGGTATATTTCATCCCAAATCCTACGAAGGAGATGATGTGTTGAATCCAAGATGGATCTTCCCTAGATAAGGATCTTGATAGCCACTAGGGGGTCTTCTTATATGGAGGCCTTGATCTCCATGAAAGAGAATGTAGATGAGCAAAGCTCTATCATAGCTCTAAGCTATCACTTTGCTAACCCTAAAATAGAGGTAGGAGATGAGTATTTATAGTCTAGGTGGGGGAATGGGTACATGGGCCTCGGCCCTAGTCACACCGCGCAAGCAGGACGGAAGTTCCGGGCACCGGAGGTTCTGGGCGAAGGTCCAGGCAGGTTCCATGGTATCCAGATAGTTGGCACACTCCCGAGCTGATGCGGTGCGTGGATGCCGGAAGTTCCAGGCAGGTGTACAGAAGTTCCGGGCTTTCCAGAAGCTTGTCCTTGCTTCTTCTTCCTTCTCTTCCATGCTTCCATCACGGATGCTGCATACTCTTGAGCTTCGACTCCTCCTCGATGAATGTGTAGCTTTGCTCACACCTTTGCACGCACATAGGGGGATGGGTCAAGTAGTATACCATCTCGAAGGGCACAAGTAGACACGTGTAAATGAGATGGTTCACTTTTATATGCATGAAGTAGAGGTCACAAGTGTCACTTGGCAAAGGGGGTCTTGACATGGTGATGTTCGTTGGATGATCCACATCATACCCTCGCCCTTGGGAAGATCCATCCTCGGATCGTGATCCTTATCACCATGAAAATGGAAGACGTGGACGGGTTTGTAGGTGGACGTTGTGTATGTCATTGCACAATCAAAGTACTCCAAGATGTCTCCGGGATGTGACACATGCAAAAAGACCAACCACAAGGGGAACTTGGAAATACAATTGTCAGCGCACATAAGATGTCCATCATTTAAACATGAGTTCGTCCCACACGATTGTTTTTGACATTGAGCATGAAGCTTATCAAAATGATAGTGAATGATATATAAAACATTCATGTGATCAAGTTCATTGTGCACCAAAGTAAAAATTCTACCATTGTGTAGGATGATGTCATAGTGAGATTTTTTGTCAAGAGCATGAACATGGAAATTGGTTCTCAAAATGATGGTGGTATGATGTAATTGATTGTGGACAATGTGATCATGATGTATAAATAGCCAATCAAGGTATACTACAAAAAAGACACATCTGTGACATTATGGCTCGAACAAGAACTTTTTTTGTCATGGTTATGATAGTTTTATGATGATAATTGTGACAAAAATACGTATCATCATAGATGTGGTGAGTTCCTACTTATATGACTAAAAATTATGATAGAAAATGGGCCTTTCCTCCTGGGCGTGCTGAAGACGCACTTGCATGACAATCTTTGGGCTATCCATGACTTAAAAAATCATGCTAGAAGTGAGTGCGAGAACTTTTTTTGGGGGGTTCCTGGTTATGGTGGGTGATCGGGGCCGAGCGATGTAGTGTGGTTTGCGCGATTCTCTCATACGTGCGTGTGTGCGAGGCATTGGCTAACTGAACCCGAGCGAGGTGTTTGCTTACTAAACCCGAGCAATTGCTCTAGCTACATACTGAAACGAGTGATCGATCCCACTACGTACTGCAGCCGATTGATTGATCCCTTCACTACTAACTAAACCTGAGCAATTCCTTCGGTGCTAACTAAACCCGAGCGATTCCTTTGTTGTTGCTGCTACCTAAACCCGAGCGATCCTTCTTGCTACTTACTGAAGCCAATCAATTGAGGCCCCGTGTGTCAGTGGTAAAATCGGCAGACCTTGGGGTAGGGGGTCCCGAGGTGTGGATCTCGGATCAATGGCAATAGGAACAAGGAGATGAGGTTTACCCAAGTTCGGGCCCTCTCTAGGAGGTAAAACACTATGTACCGCTCTTGTTTATATTGATGATGATGTATTGAGTACAAGCTTGATCTACCTCAAGATCGAAATGAGAGACCTAACTCTAGGGCTAGTTGGATGTAATTGTGTTGAGATCCCCTCTATGGGCTAAACCCTTTGGCTTATATACATGCAAGGTAGGGCATCTAGGGTTACATGGCCGGTATCCAGGGGCATGCATGGAGGCGGTAGGAGATGTCTTGGAGTATACATTATGTCTTAGGTAGATGCAGTCTCGATCACATCCAGGCGTGTAGCTTCTGGAGTCCATCTGGTCGAGAATGAGGCCTATAGGCCCAGCTTGAGGACTATGGGCCGACTAGGTTGGAACCCCCTAGTCTAGGACATCGTCAGTAGCCCCTAAACTGGTCTTCGACACCAAGGACGACACTCTTGCACTTCAGCTCCGGAGTCTTGGCTCGACGGGCAAGTTCCTTCATAATATCTTTTAAGCCCAGCTTTAAATTCTTCAGTCCAATAGACGGTTTCGCTCGGGGCCCAGTCCCACTACATGTGGCGTACAATCCCTGACCTTGATCATCGGGCTTTCTAGGAAACCGAGTCGCTTTACAATGAGACATCGAAGCGTCAGCCCATTTTCCCTCTATTTATAAACACATAGTCAAGGGTTACGGAAGAGCACATCTCGACCCCCTCCTTTACAATCCTTGTGTGCTTTCTTCTTCTCTCCAGGTCCAACCCCGAGAGTTCTAACAATGGCGAGCGACGCGGGTTCCTCAAGGCGACCTCATGGTCCCATCAAAGGTGGCCAGGAGAGTTGCTCCATCCCACATCTCCAACTGGAGCGTCTAGCCACCCAGGGCTATTTGCCAGATTCAGATATGGCCTCCACTCGCCTAGGATTAACATCCATGAATGGGCAAGCACGTAGAAAGTCACTAATCCCCAAGCAAGGGCGGACGGGTATGCTTTGTTCCCTTCCTCCTCCATGGCCTCGGATTTCCTACTCATCCCTTTCTTCGGGATTTGCTCGAATTCTATGGGCTACAACTCCACCACCTCACCCCAACTAAATCTTACATATTGCTGGGTTTTTTGCACTACTAGGAAAAGGGCTACAGCTAATATGGACATTAATGGCGCACTTGTATCTGGTGCGCCACTAGCAGTGGCGCACCAGACATCGTGCGCCATTAGTGTCCTCATATCTAATGGCGCACCACACACATGGTGCGCCATTACTAACAAATTTTATTTTTTTTATTATTTTTCCAAACTATTAATGGCGCACCAAGGCAAAGTGGGCCATTACTAGTTTTAACTAGTAATGGCGCACCACACACTCTGTGCGCCACTACTAACAATTTTTTACTTTGTTTCAAAACTAGTAATGGCGCACCATGGTACAGTGTGCCATAACTAGTTCAAACTAGTAATGGCGCACCACAGCCACGGTCCGCCACTACTAACAATTTTTTTTGCGAAACTAGTAATGGCGCACCATGTAACAGGTGCGCCATTAGTAATCAGGGTTACTAATGGCGCATTATTAGGTGGTGCGCCATTGGTAACCTGAGAGCAGCTAGGTATTTTAGCCAGCCACCTACCACACTCACTTTCCTCACTTCATTCTCTCCACCTCCTCCTCCAAGCTTGTCTCGGCTGCCTCCTCCTCCTCACCTCATTTGCACCATAGATTCACCCAAATTAAGTGGTTAAATTTCCTTTTTTTTGATAGGTATGTAAGGGGAAAGCTTCTTTATGTTGTAGATCTACTTTTTTCTCCCTCCAACAACGTGCACATGCACTTTTTATGGCCTAGATCTACGTATGTTTGTGGTGTTGCATATGTTTGCAGTATTGCATATGTTTGTGTTTGCAGGTACCGGTATTTGAAATGCGATAGTTGCCAATATTTTGCTAGAATATTGATTCATTTCCGTTTCGGTGAGAATTTGGCACTATGCATTCGTTTTGGTCCTATTTTTAGGCAAAGTCATGCCAAATTTTTTCTTGGTTCTAAAATATCGTTTTGCTCTACCCCGCAGGCGACCATGGTCCGCACGATGACTGAAGGCGTCGTGAATAGGTTTTTGAGCTCCGCGAAGGCCGAGATGCTTCAAAAGAACAAGATGGAGATAAGATGTCTGTGTCGAAGATGCAAGCTGAGGAGCCTTATGGACCCGGATTCCGTACAGGTTCGGGACCACCTGCTCTTGTGTGATTTCATGGATGGCTATCGGTGGCAAGGTGATGAAGATGATTATGAAGTCGTCCATGGGGGCCGGGTAAGAAATGAGGAAGGGCAGCAAGACAACCGCGGCGAGGGTGGGCGAGAAGACGAAGAATCTCCAGGACATGTTCACGAAGTAGATGCAGTACACAGTCATCATGTAGAAGATGCCGGAAATGATGATGAGGAAGCTGCCGGAGCAAACGAAGGGCATGATCATGAAGATGAAGATGTCGGAGCAGACGACGATGGACCATCAATGGGCTGGGTGCAGGACCCTCATATTCAAGAGCTGCTTCTCAAGCAGACGGATAACGCAAGAGCTGCCGCCCGAGAGAAAGCCAAGCTGGATCAACTGGAGATAGATGCAGTTACTCCATTGTATGAAGGATGCAGGCCTGAGGATACCCGCTTGAAAGTAACACTCATGGCTCTAGAGATGAAGGTAAAACACAAAATGACCGACGCATGCTTCGATGAGAACATGTCATTCTGGCACGAACGTCCTCCCAAGGGGAACAAGTGCCCGACCAGTTTCGAGTAGGTGAAGAAAATCATGTGTCCTCTGGATTTACCGCACGTGAAATACCATGTGTGCATGAACAATTGCATCATTTATCGGGACGAGCACGCGGAGTCTACCATATGTCCGGTGTGCGGCGTCACTCGATACAAGAAGAGGAAGAAAGCTCCTCGAAAAGTGGTGTGGTACTTCCCTATCACTCCTCGTCTACAGCTGTATTTCACGGACCCTAAGCTAGCAAAGCTCCTGCGTTGGCACACGGATAGGGAGGAGAAGAAGCGAGAAGTTGAAGGAAATGATCTGGAGATAAATAAAAAAGACAAGATGTTGAGTCACCCTAAGGATGCGAGCCAGTGGCAGCGTTGAGCTTCGAACACCCAGAATTTGGGGACGATCCAAGGAACATCGTGCTGGGTCCGAGCACCGATGGAGTCAATCCGTTTGGCAGCCAGAGAAGCACACATAGCACCTGGCCTGTGTTTGTGTGGATGTACAACCTTCCCCCTGGTTGTGCATGAAGAGGAAGAACATTCACATGAGTATGCTAAGAGAAGGGCCGAAACAACCAGGGAACGACATCAATCTGTATCTAGGGATGCTGAAAGAGGAGCTAGACGCGCTGTGGAAAACGCCAGTGAATACGTGGGATGCCACTGAGAAAGAATATTTCCCTATGAGAGCCGCACTGCTCACTACGGTGCACGACTATCTCGGTTACGGATATGTCGTGGGGCAGGTGGTCCATGGATTTTCTGGATGTGTCAGGTGCATGGATGACACAACGTATTGCCAGCTAGATAGAGATGACTCATGGAGAAAACACAAGGATCTGTTCAATGGTGAAACCGAACCCCGAAGACGCCTGTGTACGAGGAGCGGCAAGGAAATAGATGAGCTATTGAAAAATTGGAAAGATTGCCCACTGCCGGAAAACAAGCAAAAGGCGCCAGAGCCGGGAAAGAACTGAAAGGCAGCAGAGCCGCTGCTGAAGGTATCGAAAACGAGGTCTGTGTTCTAGGACTTGCCGTACTGGAAGATCCTCCGTGTGCCTCACAGCCTTGATGTCATGCATATCATGAAGAACGTGCGCGAGAGTCGTCTTGGTACCCTGCTCAACATGCCAGAGAGGACCAAAGATGGGCCGAAAGCAATGGCAGACTTGAAATCAATGGGCATCAGGGAGGAGCTTCACGCTAATGATGATGATGATGAGGTGAAGCAGGACACGGAAAGTCGTCGCAAAGGGAAAAGGCCAAGAAGACCGGAAATGACTACCCTCCCGCATGCTTAACTCTAAGTTAGGAGGAGATCGAGCAGTTTTTCACCTACCTCGTAGGAGTAAAACTTCCTTACGGTTACGCGGGGAAGATAAGCAGATACCTAGAACCAGCGAAGCATAATTTCAGCGGGATGAAGTCTCACGACTGTCACGTGCTGATGAAGTGGATACTCCAGTTGCAATCTGTGGGATCATGGACGCGCACGTCCGTGAAATGCTATTTGGCCTATGCAACTTTTTCGACGTCATCTCTCGGAAGTCGGTTGGCGTGAGGCAACTCAGAAGGCTACAGGAAGAGATCATGGTGATACTATGCGAGCTTGAGATGTACTTCCCGCCCGCATTCTTCGATGTTATGGTGCATCTGCTGGTCCATATCGTGGAGGATATCATCCAACTCGGGCCGACGTTCCTGCACAGCATGATGTCGTTCAAAAGGATGAATGGTGTCATCAAAGGATACATTCACAACACGTCACGTCCAGAGGGAAGCATAGCCAGGGGCTTTCTGACCGAAGAGTGCATCTCCTACTGCAGGAATTATCTAGGCATCAAGAACCCCGTTGGTCTGCCCGTGAACAGGCACCTCGGCAGGCTCGCTAGATGGGGTCACCGCGATGGTCGCCGCAAAATGGATGTCGACTTCGAGGGTCGACTCGCCGACTTTGAAAGAGCAAACCTAGTCGCACTACAACACATAGACATGGTCGATCCTTGGGTGGTAGAGCACAAAACCTTTATTGAGAAGACGTACAATGACCGAGGCCAACACAGGACGGACGGAGATATAATCAAAGAGCACAACTCATGTTTCACGCATTGGTTCAAGGAGAATCTTCTGTCATTCCCTTTACATGAGGATTCTTCGGCGGAAGAAAAACTCATATTCGCCTTGTCACAGGGCGTCGAGCACAACCTGATGACCTATGAGGCGTACGATATCAACGGCTACACATTCTACACCGAGGACAAGGACATGAAGAGTGATGGTTATCAGAACTCCGAGGTAATGATGGAATCCTACACCGGTAACGACAAGGACATATACTACGGAAGGATCGAGGAGATCTGGGAGCTGAGCTACGCTGGAGAGAAGGTCCCGATGTTCCATGTCAGATGGGCCAAGAGCGTCCTAAAAGAAGACCAGTATTTCACCACCATGGTTATACCCCAAGCCAAATCCAAGATTGCGGGCGCAAACGTCACCGCAAAAAATGAGCCATGGGTACTGGCTTCCCAAGTGGACCAATGCTTCTTCATTACCGACCCGTAAAGCCCAGTCGTGTTGTCGTGAGGAGAGGCAAAAGGAAGATCGTTGGAATGGATGGAGTCGCCAATGAGCAAGGATTCGACAAGTATGGCGACCCGAAGATGGAACATCACGACGACGATGAAGTGCCATACACCACAAGAAGAAGCAGGACCACCCTAACTAAAGGACGTTCGTTCAACAGAAGAACTCCATTTGCGAAAAAGAAGGGCAAGAAGATTGTGAAAAGATAGCTAGCTAAGATCGATTGTATTTAAATCATAGTCTTCATTTCTTGATTGTATTTCGACATATGGAAATGATATTTCTTCTGTTCTAGTCCTCATGAATATTTATTTATGTTTATTATGGTATTGAATTTCTAAATCACAAAAGTATTGAATTTGTTAATATTTTTTGAACTCATGAATATTTTTAAATTTCACGGGCACTTTTTGAATTCATGAATATTTTTTCAGATTTGATGATATTTTTTCATATTCATAAATGTTTTACCAATTCACAAATGAATGCAACTAAAAATCCAAAAAAATATTGATGATATTTTTAAATAACAATTTTGATGATATTTTTTCACATTCATAAATGTTTTCAACATTGATTGTCATTTTCTAAAAATTATTAGATGCAACTAAAAATAATAATAATAAAGTTACTAATGGCGCACCAGGAGAAGGTGCGCCATTGCTCTCAGTGTACTTATGGCGCACCCCTAGGAGGTGCGGCATTGGTATACCAATTCTTATGATATTTTTTTCAAATATTTTCAAATAAAAAATTTGATGATATTTTCAAATAACAAATTTGATGATATTTTTTCATATTCATAAATATTTTCAAAAAAAATTGATGATATTTTTTAACATTCATAAATGTTTTCAAATTTGATTGTCACTTTCTAAAAAAATATTAGATGCAATTAAAAATAAAAAAAGTTACTTATGGCGCACCCCTCGGTGGTGCGCCATTGCTATTAGATGCACTCCCTCTATCCCTTTCCCCCTCGCTCCTCGCGCTAGATCCCCACCATCTCTCGATCGCTATCTCCCCCCTCGCTAGATCCCCCTCGCCGCCGCCGACCCCCCGCACCCTCCCCCGCTCCAC
>NC_057797.1:347335604-347354470 GCF_018294505.1 Triticum aestivum | reverse complement strand
CCACCGCCCCGCCGACCCCCGCACCCTCCCCCGCGTCCTTCGTCTCGGCCCCTTTCCTCCGCCAGGTAGCCCCGTCCAGGTCCCTCTCCTCTGCCCAGATCGCCCCGTCTCCGCCCAGGTCGCCCAGATCGCACCTCTCCTCCAGCAAGGTCACAAGGACACCCCAGCATCAACATTACCTGTGCCTCTCGCCGCCGGTAAGGCTTCTCCTCTCGCTCCCTTCCCCACCTCTCCCCTCTCTCTGATGTGGTTTTCTTCTTTAACCTTAACCGTAACCTGAACCCACTGTTCAACAGCACGCCTCACTCCAGCCACCCGATCTGGGTCAGCTCCACCCCCGGAGGACTAAGGAGCAAGAAGCATCGAGGCTCTTGGTCTGGGAGCAAGCATGGTATGCTTTGCATCAAGGCTCTTGTTCTTCAGTTGGTTGCTATTTTGATTGCTGCAATATATTGTCATATGGACTAGGTTGTTATTTCCTTTGATTGGTGCAATATATTGCTCTATAAGATCTAGACAGGTTCTTCACATAATTTTGCTCTGTTTGGATTAGCTAAGAAGTGACTGGGTGAATGCTTGTAGGCCATGTGTGCAGTTGTAATTCAAGAGCATCAGCCGTGAGTCCTAGATTAACAATGACTGCTTTGAGAAATATTTCCGGGAGATACGCATCTTCCAAGTGGCATCTGCATATGCAAACACTGAAACTTAAGACAAAATCATGTATGGAATAAAACTACCATCACATACTCATCTCTTTTTTGGAAAAAGGGAATATACTCCTACTAGATTAAATCTGAAGCTGAAGTTTACTTATCAGTGGCTCCTAATTGGCCAGTTGCCAGTAGAATCAGAACCTTAGCTAGCTGCCATGTTGGAACACCTAACCTTGGTCATATCTAAGCCAGAAAATGCCTCTTGTGCACTAATTTAATCATCCTAGCCATAATTGGCCCTTGCTCGCTGTTTGGTCCACATTCCCTTGTTAATTAAACCATAACAGGATAGATGATCTCGATGCAAGATTCCACGCTTCGATCCACAAGATAACATATAGTACAAGCATGTAGCATGGAATCTGGAGTATATCTCCCCAAGATTCGACAGCGAATATCTTGAACGACAAAGTCTCTACATTTGACCAAACATGCACATTTTCTTTTTCCGCCTTCTTCTGACCGGTCGACCTAATAATATTAAAATTTGTGGGTTAATCATATGTGGATCTCAGAGTACTGGAGCTGCGGTAGTAGTTAGGAACTAAGGCTGCTCTTGTTAATTGCCAGCTCCTAGTTTTTTTCATCATGTGTTGCTCTCATGGAAGGCTGGTGATAGTTTGTTTACAATTCTGTTAGCTAGTGTTCGTTTATTGCTGGCACTCAGCTCCGTTGTTAGGTTGTTCTTTGTCAGTTTTACTCAAAAAGAGGAGTTGAAGATATGCTCCCGTTGCGGCCTCTAACCCAAATCAGTCATGTTGTTGTTCATTTGTATGGTTGAAGCTTCGCTGCTGCTAAACATCAGCCAATGCTGAATCAACAGCTCGCGCTGTCCTGAACATCATGTTGAAAATATGAAGAATGGAGTATCTATGCTATAAATTTTTACTACTGTTATGCCTATATTCACTGTTGCTGCTGTTGTACTTGTGATGATGTTGTACTTGTGATGATGCTACTTGTGATCTTCTGAAATGACCCATTGGCAACTTCATTACGTGGGGATAATGATTTTGCAAGTACCCCGAGAGGCCCTTGAGTTTGCCGGGATGTCGATTAACTTCCGTTCCAGAAAATTCGGGTACTCCATATGTCCTATTTTCAGCAAAGGTCATGCTGAAATTTTCCATGAATTTTAGCATGACTTTGCTAAAAATAGGACATATGGGGTACTTGCGACTAATGCATGGGCCGGGGTATCTTAGTACTTAATTAAGTAGGATCAACTGCCTCTTGTATTATACATATAGAAGTGTGATATCAACTCATAGTTATTACTAATGTCAGTTGCTCGTCATCGATAAACCCTAATCTGGTAGGATGACCTACTAAAAAAGCCCATACCACATATTCTATTTGGATGGCCCTGCTAACCCTTGACCATAAATACTTGAGATGGATGTAGCAGGCTTAAAGAAAGAAATGTTTTTAGGCCAACTCCACTGGGCCTGGCTAAAAATGCACAAGTGTGCATGACTAACAATATTCTATTGTAAAGCTAAATAGGAAAGAGGAACCACTCATCCTAACCATTTGCTCTCAAAATTACCACTTCACTTCTTACTACTGAAAACCTTAGACCATCTCCATTCACCAATAGCTCAAACCAGTTCGAAGGGCGTGTTTTCACCACACTGTGGATTATCTTATTGGATCAAACAGATATTTGCAGAAGTAACTTCCTATTCACCTAAAGCAATGAATTATCCAAATATTGATTCATCCTCATTAAAGCTTTCCATCTGAATGGATTCTGCTACCTATATATCCTCTACAAGACCCTCCACCTATGTTTCTAATTAGATACCTTTCTTTCAACTCTTAACCAGTTCCATTTCTCCACTAGAATTTTCCCTGGAACTTGTTATAACAAGCAATCAACTCCTTATTAGAAGAACTCTACCAGAATTTCCCCTAGAACGCATGCAAGCTTCCAGGTGCTCATAGGGTCTCCATTATAACTTATAAGAACATGGAAATGCAATCTATTAGTGCAAGAAGTGAATGAAACTCTATTACTTAATTAAGATTTAAAAAAATGTCAATATTACTTAATTAAGTAGGATGAACTTAGTTGTTATAATATTTTCAAGATGATATGATGTTGGCTTTTAGGGTGCCTCGTCATCGATAAACCCTAAATGATGAAAACTTAGGCTTTTGGGGTGCCTTGGCATTGACAAACCCTAAATGATATAACATTGGCTTTTAGGGTGCCTCGGCATCGATAAACCCCAAATGATGAAAACTTAGGCTTTTGGGGTGCCTCGGCGTCGACAAACCCTAAATGATAAAACCTTAGCTTTTTGGGTGCCTCGGCGTCGACAAACCCTAAATGATAAAACCTTAGCTTTTAGGGTGCCTCGGCATCGATAAACCCCAAATGATGAAAACTTAACTTAGCACTTAGGGTGCCAAAGCATCGAAAAACCCTAAATGATAGAAGCTTAGCTTTTCGTCGACATTCCTCGAGAATTAGGTTATTTGGTCAACTTAGAGATCTTGTTCCTTGACAATAACCAACTTTTTGACCAAACTTTTTTCCTATTTAGAGCGAAACATGGCCCACAACGAGGAGGCCGGTGGTTCAGGCAAGGAATTCCGGGAGCTGTCCCAGGAGATGGAGGAAGAACCTCACCGCTATGAGGACGCCGCAGAAGACACCGATCCTGACTACACAACCCCTAGTGGCATCGAGGATGACACCACTGATGGTGCCGCCGAGGATGCCACCACTGATGATGGCAGCGCACGCACAGATGGCAGCCAACCGAAGAGGCAACGAAAGGACCGGTGCCTGAACATGCTCGGCACCGTCAAGGAGGAATTTACTGAAGTGTCCTCCGAGGGGCATCCAACGGCGCTCCTAGAATTAGTCAAGGGGTACGCGGGACAACTCGGGTGCATTCTTTGGAGCACTGTCTCGATCAACACCGAGAACCTAAGGCATCGTGACCGAGGGAATTTGCATAACCTCCTCTTCACGAAGCTGCACGAACGATACAAGTTCCCCGGTGACTTCGCAAACACATGCCTCTCACGGAATAAAGTGAACAGTGCCGCCCTCACGAAGATGAGCACGTCCTTGGCTACCTGGAGCGCCGCGGTGAAGATAATGATTCAAAAAGGTGATAGTTATGAGAAGATCAAGGAGAACAATCCTTCAATCAACGAAGATGACTACCTGGAGTTCAAGATCAAGTGCGAGAGCAACGCAACCATGGAATCTAGTTAGTGGGGGGAAGAGATGCGGGACTTGAACTACCGTGACAAGAAGATAGGAACCTATATGGTGATAGTTACAGAGTAGCGGAACCTATATGGGACAAGGAGGACGCGGCGCGTGCCGAGCAAGGCCTACCGCCCCTCTTCGAGAAATACCGTGACAAGAAGACTAGGAACTATGTCAGGGCCTGGTACAAGATTGACCCGGTAACCAAGGAGCTTACCACGGATCCGAAGACCAAGGCGCTTGAGCTTGTTCTGGTAAGGAATACACCCCCACGTAATTAGCTCCATATGGTTGCAATCTAATTAATGAAGCCAAAATTCTAAATGGTTCACGTTCCTTCTGCAGGACACTGAAAGCAGTAGCGCGGGGTCGTCTCAGAGCTCCCCTTTCTTCACCCCTTTAAATAGGGCGTTGAATGTAATGAAAAACAAGGATAAGCTTAGTAAGCCGACGTCAGTTGGTCGTGTGGCTGGCAAAGGCTTGTCCACGAAATGGTCGGAATACTATACCGTTGGGCTAAAGGAGAGAAAGACCAGCTCGGAAAGCCAGGAGCACGAGGTTTAATAACTCAAGGCAAAAGTGGCACGGATTCCGGAGATAGTTGAAGAGAAAGTGCGAGACCAACTAGGAGCGACGATCACCGCCATTATGCCTACCTTGCTTGAGGGGCTGCAGGCATGGATTGCGGGCGGCCAACAGGGGCCGCCCCCGATTCCCAGCTTCACGGGCAGCAACTCGCACAACGCGCCGGCGGCGCCATTGGTGTCTCCGGCGGAGGCGACATTGGTCTCTCCGGCGTCGGTGCCGGCATTGGAACTTAATGCACCCGGGTGTGGGAAGAATACGCCGGCCGGCACCTCAGAAGCAAGCGGCCCCTCCGTCACTTACACACCCGCCGTTGGTGGTGCCTCGACATTAGTCGAGCTCGATGCCATCACGGTAACTAAGCCTCTCGGCCGATGACTTCATCTCCTTGCCTTTGACTGGGCATCCCTGACGCCCTACATGTTTTCACAGGGCGCCGCCGACATTCCATGCACTCTCCTGCACTTCGTGAACAGCGAGTTGATCGATGTCGCCAAGGCCAGAATTGTTCAACCGGACAACCGCCTGTTCCACGGTAATCCAATGCCACCCAACGTGTATAGGGTTCAACTGGTTCGGGTGCTGCGGCGCTGCGACGACTTGTTACCTCCGTATCGACCCCCTGGGGCCGACGAAGATGATGTGATGACCCTCAGCGCCTGCATAGGCTAGTCCATGCTTTGGCCGAAGAGCCAGATTCGTTTGGGGGCGGGGGACACCACCCCAAAGACAACACCGCCAATCATGCAGGCGCCAAGCCATGGCAAGACCGCCGCAACGCTACCGGACGACGAAGACGAACATATGGCCGATCCAGACATGCATATGGCACAGGATCCGGACGACGACAACGGTACATTTACCAGGGTCAATAAGTACTTCAACGAACATGGGTAGAGTGATGAATTCTTGGGGCCTCCTTCTCAAGAACACAACCCTACAAAAGACGATCGCGATCTAGCTGGTTCCGCGGAGAAACCCAATTGCAACAGGCGTCGTCTGATGTTCAGTTCTTAGGAGACGCCTCCAGCTGCCGCCTTCACCGAGCCTCAGATAGCCAAGGTGCCAAATATTATCACCCCAACACACTCAAGAAGGTTGTCTCTGAGCAGAACTCGATCCCATTACAGCAGAAGAAGAAGGGACAGAAAAGAAAGAATAACAAGGTTGCGAGCCAACCAGCACCGAGTATGATCTGTGCTCGGGATGGGCCACCTACATCTAAGGATATCTCGAGGAGGGTGCATGTGGCGGGTAGGCCGATGCTACCGACTAATCTGCTCAATGCTGCAACCGGTGCTATGCGGAGTCTGCATGACAGTGTTCTTTCTTTGGAGAAGCGGCGTCTCTCCGAGAATGATGTGGCATACCCGGTTTTCGTGGCCAAGGTGCCAAAGGGCAAGGGCTTTGTCGATAGCGCCATCGGGGGTATGATCGTCATGCGGTTTGATGACATCTTCGTTTAACCTTCATCCGCTGCACTACACCTTCGTTCGGCTATTTTCGCTAAGTATGGAGATGCGGATCATTAGAGACAAGACCCCGGACATCATGATAGTCGACCCATTCTACATGTGTGCCAAGATCTTAGGCAGCGCTGGGGACCGGCAAGTCGTGAGTTCATACCTCGAAGGCGTCATTCTGGCAAACCCAGATAAGGATAACTTCCTCATGCCTTACTTTCCCGAGTAAGTCATCCCCTCCCGCCCCATAACATATGATTTCTTAGATTTCGATTGTTCTTTTTTTCTAACACTCTGTGTGTTGTGCAGTGACACACGTTGCACACTCATCCTCTTAAGCCCGAACTATTCCATGGCCACGTATTTCGATGCGGACCATCAGTCGAATAAAGACTACACAAATATTAAGAAAGTTCTTGATGATGTTCTCCCTGGATGCCAAATCTGGAGGCACCTTCTACGTCAATGTCACAGCCCTAGAATTGTTTGCAATAGTTGCATAAGAGAGCATCCATGCATCATGTCTAAATTCTGAAACTTGAATTGAGGATAGTTGAAACCCTCAGAAATAACTTCAGAAATAATCAATGTTAAAAATCTTTTCAAATGAGTCCAAGGAAATGTTCCTGTTATTCTGTAAAAATATTGGCAAGAGGTAAAATTCAAACCAATATTTTTAGGAGACAGAAATATTTATTTTTGGCCATTTGAGTTAATCCAATAATTATTTGCATTGGATTCATATTTGCTATATATTTAATATGATCCAATAATTCTGCAAAATGGTGAGTGGCTCTAAATATATTATATCTAGCCAAATGATAATTTCCAGAATCAAAAAAATGGTTTGGTCTCTGAACTAAATCTAAACAGAATAGCAAAAATAGAAAAAAAAAGGAAAGGCCTACCAGGGAAGGGGAGCCTTGGCGCAGTGGTAAAGCTGCTGCCTTGTGACCATGAGGTCATGGGTTCAAGTCCTGGAAACAGCCTCTTACAGAAATGTAGGGAAAGGCTGCGTACTATAGACCCAAAGTGGTCGGACCCTTCCCTGGACCCTGCGCAAGCGGGAGCTACATGCACCAGGTTGCCTACCTGGCACTCACCTGGGCAGCCCACATGGCCAGCCCACTTGGTGGCCCAGCCCACCAGGGGCACTGCTGTCTTCAACCTCTGCCTACTGGCAGAGGCATGTCGACGCGCCCGTGCCCGAGTATAACGCCCTCGATGCGGCTATATCTCCCATGTGTCGAAGCACGACTTAGAGGCATAACCGCATTGAAAGCAATGTCGCAAGTGAGGTAATCTTCACACAACCCATGTAATACATAAGGGAAAGATACATAGTTGGCTTACAATCGCCTCTCACACAATTACATGAATAAAGCATTACATCAACCAAATACAATCAAGGTCCGACTACGGAACCAAAATAAAAGAAGAACCCCAAATGCGACAAAGGTCCCCGATCGACCCCAACTGGGCTCCACTACTGATCAACTAGAACGAAACAACACAAAGGACAAGATCTTCATCGAGCTCCTCCTGAGCTTGGTTGCGTCATCTGCACAGACTCATCGGCACCTTCAAGCTGGTTTTGGAAGTATCTGTGAGCCACAGGGACTCAACAATCTCGCACCCTCGTGATCAAGACTATTTAAGCTTATGGGTAAGGTAAAGGTATGAGGTGGAGCTGCAGCAAGCGACTAGCATGTATGGTGGCTAACATACGCAAATGAGAGCGAGAAGAGAAGGCAAAGTACGATCGATAAACGTATGATCAAGAAGTGATCCTAAAACAACCTACGTCAAGCATATCTCCAACACCGTGTTCACTTCCCGGACTCCGCCGGAAAGAGACCATCACGGTTACACACGCTGTTGATTCATTTTAAATAAGGTCAACGTCAGGTTTTCTACAACCGGACGTTAACAAATTCCCATCTGCCCATAACCGCGGGCACGGCTTTCGAAAGTTCAAATCCCTGCAGGGGTGTCCCAACTTAGCCCATCATAAGCTCTCACGGTCAACGAAGGAATAGACCTCCTCCCAAGACATTCCGATCAGACTCGGTATCCTGGTACAACAAGACATTTCGATAGGGTAAAACTAAACCAGCAACACCGCCCGAATGTGCCGACAAATCCCGATAGGAGCTGCACATATCTCTTTCTCAGGGCACACCGGATTGTCTAAACTTCGGTAGGCCAGCCCAGAGTTGCCCCTGGTGGCCACCGGCGGCTGACAAGTCGGACCAACACTCAGAGGAGCACTGGCCCGGGGGGGGGGGGTAAAATATGATGACCCTCAGGAGTGCGACTCCCAAGGGAAAAGAAAAGGCTAGGTGGCAAATGGTAAAACCAATGTTGGGCATTGCTAGAGGAGCTTTACTTAAGGCGAACTGTCAAGGGGTTCCCATAATAGCCCAACCGCGTAAGGAACGCAAAATCCGGGAACATAACACCGATATGACGGAAACTAGGGCGGCAAGAGTGAAACAAAACACCAGGCATAAGGCCGAGCCTTCCATCCTTTACCAAGTATATAGATGCATTAATAAAATAAGATATATTGTGATATCCCAACAAGTAAACTTGTTCCAACAAGGAACAACATCTCCATGTTCCAACAAGGAACAAAACTTCAATCTTCACCTGCAACTAACAACGCTAAAAGAGGGCTGAGCAAAGCGGTAACATAGCCAAACAACGGTTTGCTACGACAAGGTGGGTTGGAGACTTGGTTCAACAATATGGGAGGCATGATAAGCAAGTGGTAGGTATCGCAGCATAGGCATAGCAAAAGAGCGAGCAAACTAGCAAAGCAAATATAGTAGTGATTTCGAGGGTATGATCATCTTGCCTGAAATCCCGCAAGGAAGAAGAACGAGTCCATGAAGATGACAAACGGACGTAGACGAACGGTTCCTCACAACCGCGACGTTATCGGAACCAACCCGAAGAAGCAAACACCGGAAAAGAAGCACACAACATAGTAAACAATCACCACATAGACATGGCATGATGCGCAAACAAGTATGATGCATGTCCGGTTTAATGATAAATGACATGGCAAAATGCACAAGCAATACTACAAATTAAGTGGAGCTCAATATGCAACGGAGTTGCATATTGAGGAAGCACCACGTCAATTATTTAGTTCTCTCCCGGTTATGTACTCAACAATATTAAGTGTTGATAACCATGGCAAGAGGGTGAAGCAAATAAAACTACCTATCTAGTCAAGTTTAAATGAGGCCGGAAACAACGGACAACAATTCCGAAAACGCCTCATATGCATATATTAGGTTTGGTACTGTTCTGCCCTAAACACAATTTTACAGTTGTTAAACATGCAAAGATGAGTGCATCATGTTAAACTAGGCAAAATTCTACCCCATTTACATATAAAGTTTGTTAAAAACGGAGCTACGATTAAATAGTTATGAATTAAATCATTTTAACATGCCATCTAGCAAATTTAATCAAACAGCATTTTAAACATTTTAATTGTTGTTATTATGATGCGGATGACATGGACAAGTTTATGCAATTTTTATTAAAAGTTGACAAGAGCAGTAGGAAGCATTTGTCACCGTAGTAGAAAGAAAGGGGTGCCACGGCGACGATAACAATAACGGTTCCGGTACTTGATTGAGATACCGATGCAAAGGGGAAGTGTGCGGATGCGTGCAAAAGATGGTGGGGTGCTCCCGGATTCCGGGTGCCCCACGAGTTGGCGACAAGGAAAACGAGTGGCACTTTGGACATGGTGCAAACACGAGCATCTCAAACATCGCAAGCATACGTTCATGGGCGTCATCTTGGGGTTATACCTTCGGAGCATGCAAAGGGGACGGTTCTCGTTCGTAGAGGGAAGTAGGCGTTCTCACGACGGCGGTAGTGGAAGTAGTCATTCTCGCTTCGTACATGTTCACACTCCGTAGGTGTTCGGGGTCAACAAGGAACATGCCGGCCTCGGTTCTTGCAACGGTAGTTGTACAAGGTCGTCGTGGGAGGTAGTGGTACTCGCGAACTTGTCGGATCCACGGCGACGGTAGTGGAACCTCATGGATTCGTGGTCTCCGGGTGGTCTCGGTCTTGACGGTGGGGTACTTGACGCATCCCGGATATGTAGTCGTACTTGACGAATCCAAAATACTCCTGCTCGGCATGGGTGCAACGGAGGCATCGTCTTGCGTTTTGAATCTAGGTCATGTTCATATATCCGTTCGCATCAACGAAAAAAAGGGCTCGGACTTGAGGTGCTCGGCCGTGGGCGACGGAGCACACTATGGACAAGGAGGCAGGGCGTCCCTGGCCTTGAGGTCACAGCGGAGCTCGGGTCAACAACAATAAAGGTAGGGGCGCGCGGCTGGAGTCACTAGGAACAACGGCAGGCGGGGGCTGGTCATGGTCGACTGCGATGGAGGCGGAGCAGGCAACGGTCAAAGCAGAGGAGACGGTGGCGAACGCGGTCGGCAGTGCAATCCGGCAGCGGAGCTCGCCGGATCAAGGACGTTGCAGGGAGCTCCTGGAGGCTGGCGACGAACGGAGGCGGCGGCACTCCTGGCAGTGGGGCGAGCCAAGGGCGAGGGAGAAGGTCGAGGTCGCCAGCGGGGGGGCCTAGTGGTGCATGGATGAAGTAGCAGGGCAGCACCGGTGCTGGAATCCTCCATGACTACGATGTGGTCCTGTTCGTCTGGTCGCTGCTCGTCGGTGCGTGGAGGAGCAAGGGCGAGGCAGAGGGGTTCCTCCGGGGCGTGAGGTGGAGGAAAGGAGGAGTGGGGGTCGATGGAGATGGGGGAGGCGCGTGGGGCGTTGCTCCTCTCTTGCGGTGGCGCTAGGAGGAAGGAGCGAGAGGAAGAGGGTAGAGGGGGTCGGGCGCTGGAGGGAAGGAGATGGGGATTGAGAGGAGGGAGGAGCGTGAGGGGATCGAGCGAATGGTCCTGGCGGCGCGAGGGGTGATGGGGGAGATGGGATCGAGGCCTAGGGTTCACGAGGGAGTGGGCTTAGGAGAGGCATATGGGCCTGGGAGGCCGGTCGACCTGGCTGGGCTGCCGACCCCGGCTGGGCCTGGTGCTCTCTCTCTCTCACCTACACTCCTTAGAAGAAAAGAGGGAGACAAGAAAGAAAGAAAGAAAGAAAAAATAGAGAGAAATAAAAAGAAGAAGAGGGATTATTTTCACGGACTCGTAAAAGTGTGCATGGTCCAGGAAAAATAGGAGAGGCAAGATTGGAAGATGTCATTCAAACTCAATCGAATTTAATTCAAATGGGTTTGAACTAGGGCTTGGTTATAGAAGTATCCAAAAATGTTGAGGTTTTTGGTGGAACTCCGGAAAGTGAAGAAAGAATTTAGGGCAAAGTTTGGAGACGAGGAATATAGTAAGAAAAGCATGGAATTTTTTTGCAAGTGTGTTGCGGTAATTTCCAAGGGATGGAATATTTATTATAGCCCCCTAATATTGGGAGGATATGTTATAAAGAGAAATCACCACGTGAATTCCCTCGGTTTAAATGGATCAAAGATCCATACGCATTATTTAGTTGAGTTGCAAAAATTAATGACATGATGGCATGATGACATGATGCAATGCAAACATAAAAGGAGCAAGCAAAAATAAAACACACAGAGAAACCCGGGAACCCTGGAAGGCAACTGAAGCTCCGGTCTTGGGGCGTTACAACACTCCACCACTACGAGAGGATCTCGTCCCGAGATCTAGGATGGCACCGGAGGGAAAAGGAAGAGGAAGAGAAGAGGTAAAACTAAGTTGCTTCTTTGACAAACGAGTGAGACCAAAGAACCTAGAGAGGTTGAAAGACATAAGAAAAGGTTACAATGGACAAGAATTAGATGCAAGCACTCCAATTGAAACAAGATGCAAGACTTTGTAAGACGAAAAGAACTTGAGTAGATGACACAACACTCCGGTTGAATGAATTAGCAAAGGAAAGAACATGATCTTGACAAAACAAGATGATGGGTCGAAGAGAGCAACATCTCAATGCCTCCGGAAGAAAGAAATAGACGATAGATAAATGAAAAGAAGGAATTGAGAAGAAAATGACAACTTCTGCCACAAATGATCTTGGAAGGCACCCTTCCAGAAGGTTAAAACGGAGTTGTTGGGAAAGACCAACGACAAAACGAATAAGTTTGTAGTGGGCTTATGGAAAAACATCTCAAAACTATGAGGTGAAATTTTGCCACTAACGGAAACGATAAATTGGATTGATATGAACAAGGAGACGAGAAGATTATTTCACCGGGAGGATAAACGAAGAACTTGGGTCATTTATGAGCACCATAATAGCAACAATCCTTAGGGGAAAGCTTTAGGTGAAATATAACCCAAGGTAAATCCAATGACGAGATTGATGGATTTAAAATACCTCATTCTTAACAACAAGTGAATCATGAAACATGAACTCAAATTATCAAGAATGGCATAATACCACTTCAAATGATACGGTTGAACGAATTGCACTTTAAAATGCAAGATAAAGAATACTTAAGCTCCTTTGAAAAGAATCTCGATGAACACTTCGAGAAAGAATTAAATCCTTGATGAACCATCATGTAGAACCTTTATGAAGAACTCCGGTAAACAAAAAAAATGATCAAACGGAAAGGAAGATGAGAAGAGTAAGGTTGAAGCCTTGCAATGATTAGATGAAGCTTAGCAACGAGATAAAGAGAAAACTTGGCACTCCGATAAAGAAAGATGAACAAATGAGATCAAGAATTTTGATGAGCTTCCAGAATAAGGAATTGAATTTAGTCGATGAAACAAGAATAAGAATTACATTATGCTTATCCTTCATCAATTAAATTAATGACAATCAACGGATTTGACATATTACTTATTCTCGTAGCAAAGATTAAGAGAGATATAGTGCCAACTTGAGAAGGTCTTCAACAAATCACCGGTCGGGATTGAAAATAATGAATTAATTGATACGGAAGAGAGATCTTAAACGAACCACCATAAGAATTGAAAAGAGCGTATAAAGCATGAAGACACACCGGGAAGGATTAGCAAATAAACGAAAATGCTTGAGAGAATTTAGATATAAGAGAACGAAGGGATCACGAGCCGATTAAAGATCACTTGAACGAAGCACCGGTGGAATTTGGAGAATGATAGCTGAAAACTGAGAATGAATAAATCTTAGATGACGGGCTCCGGATGAACAAACTGAAAAGGCTCCTGAATTGCTCCGGATGGATAAAAAAAATTCTCACAATCAAACAATTATGAGAGGATGACCTCGAATTAGAACCACGATTCTTTGAAAGAACGGATAAGATATGGAGGTAAAACTCTTCTTCGATCTTCAAAATCCGAGAATGACGACGAGAAATACCATCATGACTTATTTAGACACTCCGGAAGAATCAAAACGAAGAGGTTGAGCCAACGTTGAAAAGAATTCGGCGGATCTTGGAGAAAAGCATTTGACTGATGATAAATCATTCTTACGTCAAACTTCAAAAAGAAATTTGAGGATAGCTCCGGGAAAATAAGAAGAGTCGGGTAAGATCCTGGGAAAAGACCTGTGGGTTAGGGCCCACTCAAAAGAAACACCATAGAACAATTACTTGAAAAGAGATATTGCACCGGTTGAATTAAATGGCTTGGATAAGATAACAACCTCGAACTAGGTTAAACTGATCTTGAATGAAAAGACGAGCCTTCTGAGATATCTTGAGCACTCCGGGACAAAATGATATCGAGAGGTGAACGATTAAGAATTGCGCCGGCATGAGAAAGCCTTGAAATGAGGAAAGGAATATGATCAACAAAGCTTGAATTGGTTACACCGGAGAAGAAAAGAACGAGGAATGACGAACTAGAAGCTCCGTTAGAATCTTCATGAGAATCACCGGATAAGAATATTGATAGAAAAGAATGGAGAGACTTCACAATAAAAAATAAAAGGATACTTGATTAAAACATCTGAGTCCTCGAAGAAACAAGGGAGGGAGGGTGGGAAAAAACAAAGGCAACTTGGAGACGGATGAAACAGACACCGTTGAGAAGAACTGGAATTGAATCTTGCGGATGTTGAAGTGATCAGATCCACTTGAAGAGAAAACACGCCGGTGAAAAGGATTGACAAGACAATCTTGATGAACAAGAAGGATTGGTATCCGCATCGGAGTATGAGAACACCATTTGGGGAAGGTATGGAATCAACATTTGACTTTGAAGCAACTCGAATACCACAACTCAAAACCAAAAACATAGGATTGGCTTGCAGAATAAGCCGGAACAAACATATGATAGAGATTTCGTCCGAAGTTTTCGTGGTGGAGCCTACACGGGCTCGATCGTACAGCACCATCATGTACAAGGCAGTGCACATGACATACGGAGCATCCCCGAGTCGGCATAGCCAAGGACTCTTTAAGACACAACGAGACCACTGTAAAACCGACCGTGAATACGCGGACCACTAGACGTCGAACCCCAATTTCATATCATACACCTGTCGAAAAGATATCCTACGAGCTACTTGAATTCCCACTTGTAAACTCCCGAAATTTTCCCGGTTATGCAATCAGGTGTTGGGGATACAGGGGAAGCATAATATCCCATCCAAACTAGCAAATCCTACATCCAGCTGTATCCATCCTTCAACACATAACCAAGAAACCTTCGGAAATCATCTATCTCAACCTTCGAAAAGCATCCGTTATACAAGTTATGGTAATACTCCCGAACCCCCGCCCCAGTACTGGGTGGCGTCGAGGTTATCTCACCAACGAACTGCATAAAAGAGATTTTCGATGTCGGCGTACTAAACTCAGGTATTCTAGAACTGCAATGATAAAATTATGACGACAACACCTTAGAGCTCAACTCCCCAGGACACTTCAACAAAACCCCTAACAGGAGGCACCAAGACAATATTCTCATCATAAAACCATCAAAACGATTCCAAGATACCCGCGTGATCCTAAAAAAATTTACTGAAATTTGAGAAGAGAAGAGTCAAAACTCTACGTTAGGATGCCTTACCAGAGCGATGAAGGGACTGGGAAGTAAAAAAGAATTCCTAAACTCTCCGATATATAATTCCTAAATGACTCAAAACATCTTTTTAGACTCAACTCGGGCGCTAAAAACGATCAAGCAATGGGGCTCCTAAGGTCGGGGAAGGCTCTGATTACCAACTTATAACGCCCTCGATGCGGCTATATCTCCCACGTGTCGAAGCACGACTTAGAGGCATAACCGCATTGAAAGCAATGTCGCAAGTGAGGTAATCTTCACACAACCCATGTAATACATAAGGGAAAGATACATAGTTGGCTTACAATTGCCTCTCACACAATTACATGAATAAAGCATTACATCAACCAAATACAATCAAGGTCCGACTACAGAACCAAAATAAAAGAAGAACCCCAAATGCGACAAAGGTCCCCGATCGACCCCAACTGGGCTCCACTACTGATCAACTAGAACGAAACAACACAAAGGACAAGATCTTCATCGAGCTCCTCGTGAGCTTGGTTGTGTCATCTGCATGGACTCATCGGCACCTGCAAGCTGGTTTTGGAAGTATCTGTGAGCCACAGGGACTCAGCAATCTCGCACCCTCGCGATCAAGACTATTTAAGCTTATGGGCAAGGTAAAGGTATGAGGTGGAGCTGCAACAAGCGACTAGCATGTATGGTGGCTAACATACGCAAATGAGAGCGAGAAGAGAAGGCAAAGTACGGTCGATAAATGTATGATCAAGAAGTGATCCTAAAACAACCTACGTCAAGCATATCTCCAACACCGTGTTCACTTCCCGGACTTCGCCGGAAAGAGACCATCACGGTTACACACGCTGTTGATTCATTTTAATTAAGGTCAACGTCAGGTTTTCTACAACCGGACGTTAACAAATTCCCATTTGCCCATAACCGCGGGCACGGCTTTCGAAAGTTCAAATCCCTGCAGGGGTGTCCCAACTTAGCCCATCACAAGCTCTCACGGTCAACGAAGGAATAGACCTCCTCCCAAGACATTCCGATCAGACTCGGTATCCAGGTACAACAAGACATTTTGACAGGGTAAAACTAAACCAGCAACACCGCCCGAATGTGCCGACAAATCCCGATAGGAGCTGCACATATCTCTTTCTCAGGGCACACCGGATTGTCTAAACTTCCGGTAGGCCAGCCCAGAGTTGCCCCTGGTGGCCACCGGCGGCTGACAAGTTGGACCAACACTCAGAGGAGCACTGGCCCGGGGGGGGGGGTAAAATAATGATGACCCTCAGGAGCGCGACTCCCAAGGGAAAAGAAAAGGCTAGGTGGCAAATGGTAAAACCAATGTTGGGCATTGCTGGAGGAGCTTTACTTAAGGCGAACTGTCAAGGGGTTCCCATAATAGCCCAACCGCGTAAGGAACGCAAAATCCGAGAACATAACACCGATATGACAGAAACTAGGGCGGCAAGAGTGGAACAAAACACCAGGCATAAGGCCGAGCCATCCACCCTTTACCAAGTATATAGATGCATTAATTAAATAAGATATATTGTGATATCCCAACAAGTAAACTTGTTCCAACAAGGAACAACATCTCCATGTTCCAACAAGGAACAAAACTTCAATCTTCACCTGCAACTAACAACGCTATAAGAGGGGCTGAGCAAAGCGGTAACATAGCCAAACAACGGTTTGCTAGGACAAGGTGGGTTAGAGACTTGGTTCAACAATATGGGAGGCATGATAAGCAAGTGGTAGGTATCGCAGCTGTGACGCCCGGATAATTAAGCTACAGTGATTCCCCGTTAATGATGCCACGTCACCACGGTTACTGTGATAAACTCTCGATAGTTCAGAACCGAAACAAATTCAAAATTTAAATAAAAGAAAACAATAAAAGTTTTCAAAATTAAAACAAAAATGTTCGGTGGTTGCCAAATAATACATAGGTAATTATGGTGAAGAAACCACACTTTTATAAAATGTTTAAATAATCTAAAATGAATAAAACAGTAGCAAAACCGATATTTAAATGCTTTTATAAATAAATAAAATACTAAACTAAACTGTCTTGGGATAAAACCTTTTGTGGCAGTGGGTTTCATGGTATTACTAATTTAGGGATCATTTTAAATTTTAAGTAAAAAGTAAACTTAAAAGAAAGTAAAATAAAAACAAAAAGAAAATAAATAAAAAGAAAAGATAACACAAAAACAGAAAAGGGAACTAACAAAAAAAAAGGAAAAGAACCCCCCAGGCCAACTGGGCCTTGGCCCAACCAGCTGGCCACCAGGCCGACTAGGCCGGCCTGATGAGGACATCAATACAATTGTTACACCCACAGCCCCTGCTGCTATACATACTGGACCAATTACTAGAGCTCGTGCACACCAACTAAATTACCAGGTACTTTCGTTTCTTGGTAATGATTCTAATGTTCATGAGAATATGATGCTGCCTAAATTGGATACATTTGTTTTGCTTACAAATGAAGGGCCTAGCTTGGAGAAGGATGAACATTGGAGCAAGAACAAGCATGTAGATGATGGCATGCGCAAGGGAAACAAGAACAGAGTTACAAGTGATGATTTCAGGACTTTGAAGCCACCATAATGGGTGCATGAAGCCTTGGACGAAATATACAAGACGCCACTTCATAAATTTCGTCCCGAGGCTATTTTAGGTGCTGCGTCACCTTATTATTGGGCCAGGCCCATGTAATTTCGAAATACATAAGTATAGGCTATTTTTAGAGTCCGTATGTGTGGGGAAACAAGAGATAGGGTTGATTTCGGACCCCTCCACCAAGGGCCACGAAATTCTCCCCCTCTTCCTCCATATATACAGCCCTTAGGGCATCGTTTAGACTTTGGGTTTTCTTTAGATTAAAAGTTCGCCATAGCTGCAACTTCGCGTACTTCGTTTGTGTTCAACGACCAGACAAAGGCGTCACAGAACCCCACCTTGATCAATAAAGCTTTCATCTTATATTCGCAATATCCAGATTGCAATCTTAGTTTCTTGCTTGTTCTTCGTTTGCTCGCAGGAAACAGACCCTCGTGGTCAGGTTGATCGTGCTCCGGCGTGGTCAATAACCTCTCGGGGTTGGTTTAGCGATTGCTAAGGCGCGACGTCCTCGCACGTTCGTAGTCGGATCGTCAAAGTCGACTTCCACCAAAGCGAAATCCACCATCTCATCGAAAGACGGGACACCTTTGCCTCTATCAAGTGGTATCAGATTTCCAGGTTGCTCGGTGAGATTTTACAGTTTTTCGTAGTTTAGATCGAGTCTGTTCTTCATACCTACAGTCCACGAAAAAGCCACAAAAAAAAAATTAGGGTTCGTTCATCATATCCGAACCAATCTGAGCCTTTGCATAATCTTTTTAGGGTTTTGCTTTGTTGAATTTGCGGTTGCATCGTCGTGTCTAGTTGCTGGTCTTAGAGTCTAGTCTTTTAGAGTTTCGAGTTCTGGTCATAAGTTGTCACGCCGCCGCCGCACCATCATCATCGCCCCTGCCATCTACCACCACCGCACCGAATCCGTATCCATCTACCACCACCAATCCGTGTCCATATACCACCACCGATCCATATCCATATACTACCACCGCTACCACCACCGCTGCCATATACCACCACCATATATCCACCACCAATCCGAGTTCTTTGCTTTTAGGTTTGTTTTCGGGATCCATCTAGATTCCGATTCGTGTTTCCTTGCCGGAGTAGGTTTCGGAAAAAAAAAAAAGTGTCGGGTAGCCACGCTCCGTTTAGGCCCAAAATTTTTCGAAAACGCATTTTTCGAAAAATTTTCTCGCTATCCTATTTTTAGGTGTTTCTGAGTGTTTTGAGACAGGTGCCATTATAGGAA
>NC_057797.1:347333221-347334438 GCF_018294505.1 Triticum aestivum | reverse complement strand
GATGATTCTGATAATGAGACGCAATACATGGCTCCTGAAGACGCTGACAGGTATGAATGTTTAGTTGCTCAACGTGTTTTGAGTGTGCAGATCACACAAGCTGAGCAAAATCAGAGGCACAATTTGTTCCATACCAAGGGAGTTGTGAAGGAACGTTCTGTGCGCGTCATCATAGACGGAGGGAGCTGCAACAACTTGGCTAGCATGGAGATGGTCGAGAAGCTTTCTCTCACCACAAGACCACATCCACATCCTTACTACATCCAATGGTTCAACAACAGCGGCAAGGTTAAGGTAACACGTACTGTTCGTGTGCATTTTAGTATATCTACATATGCTGATTATGTTGATTGTGATGTGGTACCTATGCAAGCATGTTCCTTATTACTTGGTAGACCATGGCAATTTGATAAAAATTCTGTACACCATGGTAGAAACAATCACTATACTCTTGTTCATAAGGATAAAAATATTACTTTGCTTCCTATTTCTCCTGATTCCATTTTGAAAGATGATATTAATAGAGCTAATAAAGCAAAACAGGAGACGAATAAGAGTGAAAATCAGATTGTGGCAAAAGAATTTGAGCAACAAATGAAGTCTAATAGTAAACCATCTAGTGTTGCTTCTGAAATTAAATTGAAAAGTGCATGTTTATTTGCCACCAAATCTGATATTGATGAGCTAGATTTCAGCAAATCTATTTGCTATGCTTTTGTGTGCAAAGAGGCATTATTTTCATTCGAGGACGTGCCTTCCTCTTTGCCTCCTGCTGTCACTAACATTTTGCAGGAGTTCGCTGACGTCTTTCCACAAGACGTGCCACCGGGATTACCGCCTATTCGAGGGATTGAGCATCAGATCGACTTAATTCCCGGTGCTTCACTGCCAAACCGTGCACCATACCGTACCAATCCAGAGGAGACGAAGGAGATTATGCGTCAAGTACAAGAGCTTCTCGACAAAGGTTATATACGCGAATCCCTTAGTCCTTGTGCTGTTCCTATTATTCTAGTGCCGAAAAAGGATGGTACATCACGTATGTGTGTTGATTGTAGAGGCATTAATAATATTACTATTCGTTATCGTCATCCTATTCCTAGGCTAGATGATATGCTTGATGAATTGAGTGGCTCTACAATATTCTCCAAAGTTGATTTGCGTAGTGGCTACCATCAAATTCGTATGAAATTGGGAGATGAATGGAAAACAGCATT
>NC_057797.1:347314722-347328672 GCF_018294505.1 Triticum aestivum | reverse complement strand
CCGGGACCTCACCGCCGGCCTGCTTCCCCTCCGTTGCATCATCTCCGTCCTCCTCCTCGCCCCTCGTTGCCCTGGACCCTACACGCCCCCCCGTGAGCACCTCTCCTCCTCCTTCCCCTAGGTTCCCGCTCGACGACCGCGGCCATAGCCGTCGTGCGCACGCACGCTCGCACTCCCGCCGCGCGCCTCGATTACCTCCCCTTCCTGTGAGCCGCTCCGGCCAGCCCCGCCACTACCTCCACCACCGCGCCACCCGCGGCCCTCCGCCGCCTCTCCTGGTCGGCGTCGTGGGCGCCAGCGCCTTCGTCCATGGCCTCGCCCGGGCAGCCTCTGGGCTCGCCTCGCGCCAGGCGCCCCTGCGCCCGTTAGCCCTTGCGCCCGCTTAGGCCCCTGGGGCCAATGACAGCCGGGGCCCAGCCCCCAGAACTATTAAAAAAATGAATCAATAAAAATTATAATTAATTAATTAATTAATTAGTGAATTAATTAAGTTAATTAGTCCTATTTAATTAATCTGATTAACTTGTTAGTTTAATTAAACCGTAATTTGTTTAGCTAACCCCTAATAAAACTAATCAGAGTATGACAGGTGGGTCCCACTGGACCCACTGGTCAGGTTGACCAAGTCAACTCTGTTGACTGATGATGTCAGCATGACATCATGCTAATGTCATAATTCCATTTTCGAATTAATTTAAATAATTAATTAAATTCAGAAATTAATATAATCTTTAGAAAATCATATCTTTTAATCCGTAACTCGGATTAAAGTATTTTCAACATGAAAGTTGCTCAGAACGACGAGACGATTCCGGATATGCAGTCCGTTCGTCCGCCACACCCCTCTAACCTATCGAACCCGCAACTTTTCCCCTCTGGCTCCTCTGCCCGAAAACACGAAACACCGGGAATACTTTCCCGGATGTTTTCCCCCCTTCACCGGTATCACCTACTACCGCGTTAGGGCACACCGAACACCGCGTATTGCCTTGTTATATTTTGTGATGCTTTGTTTGCACTGTATTTATTGTTTCTTCCCCCTCTTCTCTTCGGTAGACTACGAGACCGACGCTGCTGCTGCCCAGTTCGACTACGGAGTTGACGACCCCTCTCTCTTGCCAGAGCAACCAGGCAAGCCCCCCCTTTGATCACCAGATATCGCCTACTCTTCTCTATACTGCTTGCATTAGAGTAGTGTAGCATGTTACTGCTTTCCGTTAATCCTATTCTGATGCATAGCCTGTCATTGCTGCTACAGTCATTGATACCTTACCCGCAATCCTAAATGCTTAGTATAGGATGCTAGTGTTCCATCAGTGACCCTACATTCTTGTCAGTCTGCCTTGCTATACTATCGGGCCGTGATCACTTGGGAGGTGATCACGGGTATATACTATACATACATACATACTATACAGATGGTGACTAAAGTCGGGTCAGCTCGATGAGTACCCGCAAGTGATTCTGATGAGGGGGCTGAAAGGACAGGTGGCTCCATCCCGGTAGAGGTGGGCCTGGGTTCCCGACGGCCCTCGACTGTTACTTGTGGCGGAGCGACAGGGCAGGTTGAGACCACCTAGGAGACAGGTGGGCCTGGCCCTGTTCAGCGTTCGCGGATACTTAACACGCTTAACGAGATCTTGGTATTTGATCTGAGTCTGGCTACGAGCCTATACGCACTAACCATCTACGTGGGAGTAGTTATGGGTATCCCGACGTCGTGGTATCAGCCGAAGCACTTCAGACGTCAGCGACGGAGCGGCGCGCGCCGAATTGGACTGGAACGCCACTAGGCTAGGTCTGCTTTCGGCCGCCCTCGCAACGTGCAGGTGTGCTCAGGGCGATGGGCCCAGACCCCTGCGCGCTTAGGTTTAGACCGGCGTGCTGGCCTCTCTGTTTTGCCTAGGTGGGGCTGCGACGTGTTGATCTTCCGCGGCCGGGCATGACCCCGAAAAGTGTGTCCGGCCAAATGGGATCGAGCGTGTTGGGCTATGTGGTGCACCCCTGCAGGGAAGTTAATCTATTCGAATAGCCGTGATCTTCGGTAACAGGACGACTTGGAGTTGTACCTTGACCTTATGACAACTAGAACCGGATACTTAATAAAACACACCCTTCCAAGTGCCAGATACAACCGGTGGTCGCTCTACCTCAGGGATATGAGGAGGGGATCGCCGGGTAGGATTATGCTATGAGATGTTACTTGGAGATGCTACTTGGAGGACTTCAATCTACTCTCTTATACTTGATGCAAGACGAAGGTGACCAGAAGCGTAGTCTTCGACAGGACTAGCTATCCCCCTCTTATTCTGGCATTCTGCAGTTCAGTCCACTGATATGGCCTCCTTACACATATACCCATGCATATGTAGTGTAGTTCCTTGCTTGCGAGTACTTTGGATGAGTACTCACGGTTGCTTTCTCCCCCCTTTTTCCCCCTTTCCTTTTCCTGGTTGTCGCAACCAGATGCTGGAGTCCAGGAGCCAGACGCCACCGTCGACGACGACCCCTACTACACCGGAGGTGCCTACTACTACGTGCTGCCCGCTGATGACGACCAGGAGTGACCTAGGAGGATCCCAGGCAGGAGGCCTGATCCTCTTTCGATCTGTATCCCAGTTTGTGCTAGCCATCTTATGGCACCCTGTTTAACTTATGTCTGTACTCAGATATTGTTGCTTCCGCTGACTCGTCTATGATCGAGCACTCGTATTCGAGCCCTCGAGGCCCCTGGCTTGTATTATGATGCTTGTATGACTTATTTTATTTGTAGAGTTGTGTTGTGATATCTTCCCGTGAGTCCCTGATCTTGATCGTACACATTTGCGTGCATGATTAGTGTACGATTAAATCGGGGGCGTCACAGCAGCATAGGCATAGCAAAAGAGTGAGCAAACTAGCATAGCAAAGATAGTAGTGACTTCGAGGGTATGATCATCTTGCCTGAAATCCCGCAAGGAAGAAGAACGAGTCCATGAATATGACAAACGGACGTAGACGAACGGTTCCTCACAACCGCGACGTTATCGGAACCAACCCGAAGAAGCAAACACCAGAAAAGAAGCACACAACATAGTAAACAACCACCACATAGACATGGCATGATGCGCAAACAAGTATGATGCATGTCCGGTTTAATGATAAATGACATGGCAAAATGCACAAGCAATACTACAAATTAAGTGGAGCTCAATATGCAACGGAGTTGCATATTAAGGAAGCACCACGTCAAATATTTTGTTCTCTCCCGGTTATGTACTCAACAATATTAAATGTTGATAACCATGGCAAGAGGGTGAAGCAAATAAAAATACCTATCTAGTCAAGTTTAAATGTGGCCGGAAACAACGGACAACAATTCTGGAAACGCCTCATATGCATATATTAGGTTTGGTACTGTTCTGCCCTAAACACAATTTTAGAGTTGTTAAACATGCAAAGATGAGTGCATCATGTTAAACTAGGCAAAATTCTACCCCATTTACATATAAAGTTTGTTAAAAACGGAGCTACGGTTAAATTGTTCTGAATTAAATCATTTTAACATGCCATCTAGCAAATTTAATCAAACAGCATTTTAAACATTTTAATTGTTGTTATTATGATGCGGATGACATGGACAAGTTTATGCAATTTTTATTAAAAGTTGACAAGAGCATTAGGAAGCATTTGTCACCGTAGTAGAAAGAAAGGGGTGCCACGACGACGATAACAATAACGGTTACGGTACTTGATTGAGATACCGATGCAAAGGGGAAGTGTGCGGATGTGTGCAAAAGATGGTGGGGTGCTCCCGGATTCTGGGTGCCCCACGAGTTGGCGACAAGGAAAACGAGTGACACTTTGGACACGGTGCAAACACGAGCATCTCAAACATCGCAAGCATACGTTCACGGGCGTCGTCTTGGGGTTATACCTTCAGAGCATGCAAAGGGGACGGTTCTCCTTCATAGAGGGAAGTAGGCGTTCTCGCGACGGCGGTAGTGGAAGTAGTCATTCTCGCTTCGTACATGTTCACACTCCGTAGGTGTTCGGGGTCAACAAGGAACTTTCCGGCCTCGGTTCTTGCGACGGTAGTTGTACAAGGTCGTCGTGGGAGGTAGTGGTACTCGCGAACTTGTCGGATCCACAGCGACGGTAGTGGAACCTCACGGATTCGTGGTCTCCGGGCGGTCTCGTTCTTGACGGTGGGGTACTTGACGCATCCCGGATATGTAGTCGTACTTGACGAATCCAAAATACTCCTGCTCGGCATGGGTGCAACGGAGGCATCGTCTTGCGTTTCGAATCTGGGTCATGTTCATATATCCGTTCGCATCAACGAAAAAAAGGGCTCGGACTTGAGGTTCTCGGCCGTGGGTGACAGAGCACACTGTGCACAAGGAGGCAGAGCACCCCTGGCCTTGAGGTCACAGTGGAGCTTGGGTCAACGACAATAAAGGTAGGGGCGCGTGGCTGGAGGCACTAGGTGTTGGGGAACGTAGTAATTTCAAAAAATTTCCTACGCACACGCAAGATCATGGTGATGATATAGCAACGAAGGGAGAGTGTTGTCTACGTACCCTCGTAGACCGAAGCGGAAGCGTTGATGCAACGTAGAGGAAGTAGTCGTACGTCCTCCGGTTCAACCGATCCAAGTACCGTTACTCCGGCACCTCCGAGTTCTTCACACGCGTACAACTCGATGACGCACCCTCGATCTCCGATCCAGCAGAGGCGCCGAGGGGGAGTTCCGTCAGCACGATGGCATGGTGACGATCTTGATGTTCTCCTGTTGCAGGGCTTCGCCTAAGCATTGCTACAATATGACCGAGGTGTAATATCGTGGAGGGGGGCACCGCACACGGCTAAGGAACGATCAATGATCAACTTGTGTGTCATAGGGTGCCCCCCTACCCCCGTATATAAAGGAGGGAGGGAGGAGGTGGCCGGCCCTAGGGGGGCGCGCCATGAGGAGGGGGAAACCTACTCCAAGTAGGTTTCCCTCTCTTTTCCTTATCTTATTTGGAGGGGGAAGGAAAGAGTACTAGTATTAGGAAGTAGTACTAGTAGTAGTAATAGGAAGAGGGGGAAGGAGAAAGGAAAGGGGGGGCCGGCCCCCTTCCCCAATTCGGATTGGGCTTGGGGGGGCGTGCCCCCTTCCCTTGCTCCTTCTCTCTTCCTCCTACATGGGCCCAATAAGGCCCATATACCTCCCGGGGGGTTCCGGTAACCTTCCGGGGCTCCAAACTTCTCCGGAACCTTTCCGGTGTCCAAATATATCCGTCCAATATATCAATCTTTATGTCTCGACCATTTCGAGACTCCTCGTCATGTCCGTAATCATATCCGGGACTCCGAACAACCTTCGGTACATCAAAATACATAAACCCATAATATAACTGTCATCGAAACCTAAAGCGTGCGGACCCTACGGTGCGAGAACAATGTAGACATGACTGAGACACATCTCTAGTCAATAACCAATAGCGGGACCTGGATGCCCATATTGGTTCCTACATATTCTACGAAGATCTTTATCGGTCAAACCGCATAACAACATACGTTGTTCCCTTTGTCATCGGTATGTTACTTGTCCGAGATTCGATCGTCGGTATCCAATACCTAGTTCAATCTCGTTATCGACAAGTCTCTTTACTCGTTCTGTAATACTTCATCTTATAACTAACTCATTAGTTACATGCTTGCAAGGCTTAGGTGATGAGCATTGCCGAGAGGGCCCAGAGATACCTCTCCGATAATCGGAGTGACAAAACCTAATCTCGAATTATGCTAACTCAACATGTACCTTCGGAGACACCTGTAGTACTCCTTTATAATCACCCAGTTACGTTGTGACGTTTGGTAGTACCCAAAGTGTTCCTCCGGTAAACGGGAGTTACACAATTCTCATAGTTACAGGAACATGTATAAGTCATGAAGGAAGCAATAGCAGAATACTAAACGATCAAGTGCTAAGCTAACGGGATGGGTCATGTCAATCACCTCATTCTCCTAATGATGTGATCCCATTAATCAAATGACAACACATGTCAATGGTTAGGAAACATAAACATCTTTGATTAATGAGCTAGTCAAGTAGAGGCATACTAGTGACTATATGTTTGTCTATGTATTCACACATGTATCATGTTTCCGGTTAATACAATTCTAGCATGAATAATAAACATTTATCATGATATGGGGAAATAAATAATAACTTTATTATTGCCTCTAGGGCATATTTCCTTCAGTCTCCTACTTGCACTAGAGTCAATAATCTAGATTACATAGTAATGATTCTAACACCCATGGAGTCTTGGTGCTGATCATGTTTTGCTCGTGAGAGAGGCTTAGTCAACGGGTCTGCAACATTCAGATCCGTATGTATCTTGCAAATCTCTATGTCTCCCACTTGGACTTGGTCCCGAATGGAATTGAAGCGTCTCTTGATGTGCTTGGTCCTCTTGTGAAATCTGGATTCCTTTGCCAAGGCAATTGCACCAGTATTGTCATAGAAGATCTTCATTGGTCCCGATGCACTAGGTATGACACCTAGATCGGAAATGAACTCCTTCATCCAGACTCCTTCATTTGCTGCTTCAGAAGCAGCTATGTACTCCGCTTCACATGTAGATTCTGCCACGACGCTTTGTTTAGAACTGCACCAACTTACAGCTCCACCGTTTAATAAAAACACGTATCCGGTCTGCGATTTAGAATCGTCCGGATCAGTGTCAAAGCTTGCATCGACGTAACCATTTACGACTAGCTCTTTGTCACCTCCATATACGAGAAACATATCCTTAGTCCTTTTCAGGTATTTCAGGATGTTCTTGACCGCTGTCCAGTGATCCACTCCTGGATTACTTTGGTACCTACCTGCCAAGCTTATTGCTAAGCATACGTCAGGTCTGGTACACAGCATTGCATACATGATAGAGCCTATGGCTGAAGCATAGGGAATATCTTTCATTTTCTCTCTATCTTCTGCTGTGGTCGGGCATTGAGTTTGACTCAACTTCACACCTTGTAGCACAGGCAAGAATCCTTTCTTTGCCTGATCCATTTTGAACTTTTTCAAACTTTTGTCAAGGTATGTACTTTGTGAAAGTCCTATTAAGCGTCTTGATCTATCTCTATAGATCTTGATGCCCAATATGTAAGCAGCTTCACCGAGGTCTTTCATAGAAAAACTTTTATTCAAGTATCCCTTTATGCTATCCAGAAATTCTATATCATTTCCAATTAATAATATGTCATCAACATATAAAACTAGAAATGCTACAGAGCTCCCACTCACTTTCTTGTAAATACAGGCTTCTCCAAAAGTCTGTATAAAGCCATATGCTTTGATCACACTATCAAAACGTTTATTCCAACTCCGAGATGCTTGCACGAGTCCATAAATGGAACGTTGGAGCTTGCACACTTTGTCAGCACCTTTTGGATCAACAAAACCTTCAGGTTGCATCATATACAACTCTTCTTCTAGAAATCCATTCAAGAATGCAGTCTTGACATCCATTTGCCAAATTTCATAATCATGAAATGCAGCAATAGCCAACATGATTCGGACAGACTTAAGCATCGCTACGGGTGAGAAAGTCTCATCGTAGTCAACCCCTTGAACTTGTCGAAAACCTTCTGCAACAAGTCGAGCTTTGTAGACAGTAACATTACCATCAGCGTCAGTCTTCTTCTTAAAGATCCATTTATTCTCAATGGCTTGCCGATCATCGGGCAAGTCAACCAAAGTCCATACTTTGTTTTCATACATGGATCCTATCTCGGATTTCATGGCCTCTAGCCATTTTGCGGAATCTGGGCTCATCATCGCTTCCTCATAGTTCGTAGGTTCATCATGGTCTAGTAACATGACTTCCAGAATAGGATTTCTGTACCACTCTGGTGCGGATCTTACTCTGGTAGACCTACGAGGTTCAGTAGAAACTTGATCTGAAGTTTCATGATCAATATCATTAGCTTCCTCACTAATTGGTGTAGTTGTCACAGGAACCGGTTCTTGTGATGAACTACTTTCCAATAAGGGAGTAGATACAGTTATCTCATCAAGTTCTACTTTCCTCCCACTCACTTCTTTCGAGAGAAACTCCTTCTCTAGAAAGGATCCGATTTTAGCAACGAAAATCTTGCCTTCAGATCTGTGATAGAAGGTGTACCCAATTGTCTCCTTTGGGTATCCTATGAAGACACATTTCTCCGATTTGGGTTCGAGCTTATCTGATTGAAGTTTCTTCACATAAGCATCGCAACCCCAAACTTTGAGAAACGACAACTTTGGTTTCTTGCCAAACCACAGTTCATAAGGCGTCGTCTCAACGGATTTTGATGGTGCCCTATTTAATGTGAATGCGGCCGTCTCTAAAGCATAACCCCAAAACGATAGCGGTAAATCGGTAAGAGACATCATAGATCGCACCATATCAAGTAAAGTACGATTACGACGTTCGGACACACCATTTCGCTGTGGTGTTCCAGGTGGCGTGAGTTGCGAAACTATTCCACATTGTTTCAAATGTAAACCAAACTCGTAACTCAAATACTCTCCTCCACGATCAGATCGTAGAAACTTTATTTTCTTGTTACGATGATTTTCTACTTCACTCTGAAATTCTTTGAACTTTTCAAATGTTTCAGACTTGTGCTTCATCAAGTAGATATACCCATATCTGCTCAAATCATCTGTGAAGGTGAGGAAATAACGATATCCGCCACGAGCCTCAACATTCATCGGACCACATACATCTGTATGTATGATTTCCAACAAATCTGTTGCTCTCTCCATAGATCCGGAGAACGGTGTTTTGGTCATCTTGCCCATGAGGCACGGTTCGCAAGTACCAAGTGATTCATAATCAAGTGATTCCAGAAGTCCATCAGTATGGAGTTTCTTCATGCGTTTTACACCGATATGACCTAAACGGCAGTGCCACAAATATGTTGCACTATCATTATCAACTCTGCATATTTTGGCTTCAACATTATGAATATGTGTATCACTACTATCGAGATTTAATAAAAATAGACCACTCTTCAAGGGTGCATGACCATAAAAGATATTACTCATATAAATAGAACAACCATTATTCTCTGATTTAAATGAATAACCGTCTCGCATCAAACAAGATCCAGATATAATGTTCATGCTCAACGCAGGCACCAAATAACAATTATTCAGGTCTAAAACTAATCCCGATGGTAGATGTAGAGGTAGCGTGCCGACCGCGATCACATCGACTTTGGAACCATTTCCCACGCGCATCGTCACCTCGTCCTTAGCTAATCTTCGCTTAATCCATAGTCCCTGTTTCGAGTTGCAAATGTTAGCAACAGAACCAGTATCAAATACCCAGGTGCTACTGCGAGCATTAGTAAGGTACACATCAATAACATGTATATCACATATACCTTTGTTCACTTTGCCATCCTTCTTATGCGCCAAATACTTAGGGCAGTTCCGCTTCCAGTGTCCAGTCTGCTTGCAGTAGAAGCACTCAGTTTCAGGCTTAGGTCCAGACTTGGGTTTCTTCACTTGAGCAGCAACTTGTTTGACGTTCCTTTTGAAGTTCCCCTTCTTCTTCCCTTTGCCCCTTTTCTTGAAACCAGTGGTCTTGTTGACCATCAACACTTGATGCTCCTTTTTGATTTCTACCTCCGCGGCTTTCAGCATCGCGAAGAGCTCGGGAATAGTCTTGTTTATCCCTTGCATATTATAGTTCATCACAAAGCTCTTGTAGCTTGGTGGCAGTGATTGGAGAATTCTGTCAATGACGCTATCATCCGGAAGATTAACTCCCAGTTGAATCAAGTGATTATTATACCCAGACATTTTGAGTATATGCTCACTGACAGAACTGTTCTCCTCCATCTTGCAGCTGTAGAACTTATTAGAGACTTCATATCTCTCAATCCGGGCATTTGCTTGAAATATTAACTTCAACTCCTGGAACATCTCATATGCCCCATGACGTTCAAAACATCGTTGAAGACCCGGTTCCAAGGCGTAAAGCATGGCACACTGAACTATAGAGTAGTCATCAGCTTTGCTCTGCCAGACGATCTTAACGTCGTCAGTTGCATCAGCAGCAGGCCTGGCACCCAGCGGTGCTTCCAGGACGTAACTCTTCTGTGCAGCAATGAGGATAATCCTCAGGTTACGGACCCAGTCCGTGTAATTGCTACCATCATCTTTCAACTTTGCTTTCTCAAGGAACGCATTAAAATTCAACGGAACAATAGCACGAGCCATCTATCTACAAACAAACATAGACAAGCAAAATACTATCAGGTACTAAGTTCATGATAAATTTAAGTTCAATTTAATCATATTACTAAAGAACTCCCACTTAGACAGACATCTCTCTAGTCATCTAAGTGATTACGTGATCCAAATCAACTAAACCATGTCCGATCATCACGTGAGATGGAGTAGTTTCAATGGTGAACATCTCTATGTTGATCATATCTACTATATGATTCACGCTCGACCTTTCGGTCCCCGTGTTCCGAGGCCATATCTGTATATGCTAGGCTCGTCAAGTATAACCTGAGTATTCCGCGTGTGCAACTGTTTTGCACCCGTTGTATTTGAACGTAGAGCCTATCACACCCGATCATCACGTGGTGTCTCAGCACGAAGAACTTTCGCAACAGTGCATACTCAGGGAGAACACTTCTTGATAATTAGTGAGAGATCATCTTAAAATGCTACCGTCAATCAAAGCAAGATAAGATGCATAAAGGATAAACATCACATGCAATCAATATAAGTGATATGATATGGCCATCATCATCTTGTGCTTGTGATCTCCATCTTCGAAGCACCGTCGTGATCACCATCGTCACCGGCGTGACACCTTGATCTCCATCGTAGCATCGTTGTCGTTACGCCATCTATTGCTTCTACGACTATCGCTACCGCTTAGTGATAAAGTAAAGCAATTACAGGGCGTTTGCATTTCATACAATAAAGCGACAACCATATGGCTCCTGCCAGTTGCCGATAACTTCGGTTACAAAACATGATCATCTCATATAATAAAATATAGCATCATGTCTTGGCCATATCACATCACAACATGCCCTGCAAAAACAAGTTAGACGTCCTCTACTTTGTTGTTGCAAATTTTACGTGGCTGCTACGGGCTTAAGCAAGAACCAATCTCACCTACGCATCAAATCCACAACGATAGTTTGTCAAATAGACTCCGTTTTAACCTTCACAAGGACTGGGCGTAGCCACACTCGGTTCAACTAAAGTGAGAGAGACAGACACCCGCCAGCCACCTTTAAGCACGAGTGCTCGTAACGGTGAAACCAGTCTCGCGTAAGCGTACGCGTAATGTCGGTCCGGGCCGCTTCATCTCACAATACCGTTGAACCAAAGTATGACATGCTGGTAGGCAGTATGACTTATATCGTCCACAACTTACTTGTGTTCTACTCGTGCATATAACATCAACACATAAAACCTAGGCTCGGATGCCACTGTTGGGGAACGTAGTAATTTCAAAAAATTTCCTACGCACACGCAAGATCATGGTGATGATATAGCAACGAAGGGAGAGTGTTGTCTACGTACCCTCGTAGACCGAAGCGGAAGCGTTGACGCAACGTAGAGGAAGTAGTCGTACGTCCTCCGGTTCAACCGATCCAAGTACCGTTACTCCGGCACCTCCGAGTTCTTGACACGCGTACAGCTCGATGACGCACCCTCGATCTCCGATCCAGCAGAGGCGCCGAGGGGGAGTTCCGTCAGCACGACGGCGTGGTGACGATCTTGATGTTCTCCTGTTGCAGGGCTTCGCCTAAGCACCGCTACAATATGACCGAGGTGTAATATCGTGGAGGGGGGCACCACACACGGCTAAGGAACGATCAATGATCAACTTGTGTGTCCTAGGGTGCCCCCCTACCCCCGTATATAAAGGAGGGAGGGAGGAGGTGGCCGGACCTAGGGGGCGCGCCATGAGGAGGGGGAAACCTACTCCAAGTAGGTTTCCCTCTCTTTTCCTTATCTTATTTGGAGGGGGAAGGAAAGAGTACTAGTATTAGGAAGTAGTACTAGTAGTAGTAATAGGAAGAGGGGGAAGGAGAAAGGAAAGGGGGGGCCGGCCCCCTTCCCCAATTCGGATTGGGCTTGGGGGGGCGCCCCCCCTTCCCTTGCTCCTTCTCTCTTCCTCCTACATGGGCCCAATAAGGCCCATATACCTCCCGGGGGGTTCCGGTAACCTTCCGGGGCTCCAAACTTCTCCGGAACCTTTCCGGTGTCCAAATATATCCATCCAATATATCAATCTTTATGTCTCGACCATTTCGAGACTCCTCGTCATGTCCGTAATCATATCCGGGACTCCGAACAACCTTCGGTACATCAAAATACATAAACTCATAATATAACTGTCATCGAAACCTAAAGCGTGCGGACCCTACGGTTCGAGAACGATGTAGACATGACTGAGACACATCTCTGGTCAATAACCAATAGCGGGACCTGGATGCCCATATTGGTTCCTACATATTCTACGAAGATCTTTATCGGTCAAACCGCATAACAACATACGTTGTTCCCTTTGTCATCGGTATGTTACTTGTCCGAGATTCGATCGTCGGTATCCAATACCTAGTTCAATCTCGTTATCGACAAGTCTCTTTACTCGTTCTGTAATACTTCATCTTATAACTAACTCATTAGTTACATGCTTGCAAGGCTTAGGTGATGAGCATTGCCGAGAGGGCCCAAAGATACCTCTCCGATAATCGGAGTGACAAAACCTAATCTCGAATTATGCTAACTCAACATGTACCTTCGGAGACACCTGTAGTACTCCTTTATAATCACCCAGTTACGTTGTGACGTTTGGTAGTACCCAAAGTGTTCCTCCGGTAAACGGGAGTTACACAATTCTCATAGTTACAGGAACATGTATAAGTCATGAAGGAAGCAATAGCAGAATACTAAACGATCAAGTGCTAAGCTAGCGGGATGGGTCATGTCAATCACCTCATTCTCCTAATGATGTGATCCCATTAATCAAATGACAACACATGTCAATGGTTAGGAAACATAACCATCTTTGATTAATGAGCTAGTCAAGTAGAGGCATACTAGTGACTATATGTTTGTCTATGTATTCACACATGTATCATGTTTCCGGTTAATACAATTCTAGCATGAATAATAAACATTTATCATGATATGAGGAAATAAATAATAACTTTATTATTGCCTCTAGGGCATATTTCCTTCACTAGGAACAACGGCAGGCGGCGGTTGGTCATGGTCGCCGGCGATGGAGGCGGAGCAGGCGACGGTCAAAGCAGAGGAGACGGTGGCGAACGCGGTCGGCAGTGCAATCCGGCAGCGGAGCTCGCCGGATCAAGGACGCCGCAGGGAGCTCCTGGAGGCTGGCGACGAAGAGAGGCGGCGGCACTCCTGGTAGTGGGGTGAGCCAAGGGCGAGGGAGAAGGTCGAGGTCGCCAGCGGGGGGGCCTGGTGGTGCATGGACGAAGCAGCACGGCAGCACCGGTGCTGGAATCCTCCATGACTGCGACGTGTTCCTGTTCGTCTGGTCGCTGCTCGTCGGTGCGTGGAGGAGCAAGGGCGAGGCAGAGGGGTTCCTCCGGGGCGTGAGGTGGAGGAAAGGAGGAGTGGGGATCGATGGAGATGGGGGAGGCGTGTGGGGCGCTGCTCCTCTCTTGCGGTGGCGCTAGGAGGCAGGAGCGAGAGGAAGAGGGTAGAGGGGGTCGGGCGGTGGAGGGAAGGAGATGGGGATCGAGAGGAGGGAGGAGCGCGAGGGGATCGAGCGAATGGTCCTGGCGGCGCGAGGGGTGATGAGGGAGATGGGATCGAGGCCTAGCACTACTAGAATCAGCTACTTTGCCATCTGCCAGTTCTTTGCCATCAGCTTCCAAAAAGCAGACGGCAAAGAACTGGCTGATGGCAAA
>NC_057797.1:347294568-347313403 GCF_018294505.1 Triticum aestivum | reverse complement strand
AGCACCCCGACCCCGACATGGCACCCCGACACCAACAGGACACCCCGACCCCCGACACCTCCCGAAAAGGTGTTCTTTGGCCTTCCAGAGGCCGACGGGGTCATATATTTGTGAATTATTAGTTAGGTCATATATTTTTCGATTTTGTTATGAAAAACATCATATATAATTGTGTTGATCGTGTAGTTTTAAATGTGCAGTTGTTTCATCACTGCGAGGTTTGGTGTTCGACGACCTCGCCGTGCGTTTGACAAGCTCTGCCCCTTCATTCGTGGGTGAGCACAAATGACAAGTCCTCCTCCCCCATTAATTATTTGATCTATTCCGATGAAACTTGATAGCTAGCTATATACGTGTCTCGAATCATCAGTATGCGTAACCAATATGTGTCTCCTGTTCGAAAGCGTCATAGTTATAAATATGCATGCATTTGCATATTTATAACCTTGATTCTTTCGAATTGTCCAACGCTATCCATGGATAGCCCGAGTATGTGTAGATTGGGTTCGTTTTCCCATATGCTTTGCTCCGGATCCGATGCATATATTTCGTCAGTGCCTCCCCTGTTGTTCTCCAGGTACACATCCTCTCTGTTTATTGCAGAGACGTGTATCAGGAGAACAGTGGGGAGGTGCTGCCGAAATTTTGCGTCGGATTCGGAGCATAGCATGGGAAAATGAACCCAATCTACACATACACGGGTGGGATTAGGACCTATCATTACCTACTAGAGTGTAGGTTGCATGGACGTAATAAAATTGACAAAGTAGATCAACTGATGAATATATACATGGTGAATTACATATATAATTGTTGTGTGTCCAGTAGCTCTGAAAGTCAAGATGAGTGACCGTGCGTGGATGTATACCGATCACACTGGTCAGAACAAATGGAGCGCTGAATGGTTCACAAAAACTAAGGGGTTTGTGCAAGCCGCATTTGCAAATGGCCAAAAGAAAACCTGGTGCCCCTATTTCCGGTGCGGCAATTGGGAAAAGAAGACAGAGGCTGAAATGGGCAAACACCTGCAGAACAGTGGTTTTACGCCCGATTATACGGTGTGGACATTTCATGGTGAGTCTGCCCAACGTGACCGAGCTGAGGTGGATCGTCGCAGCACCGACGAGCATGGTACCGGGATGGAAAGCATGGTGCAAGGCTATGATGATGCTCGGGATTCGGACGAGGAGATGGAGGAATCTGCAAAGGCCTTCAATGAAATGTTGGAGTCTTCGAAACGTCCGCTCCACGAGCACACTGAGCTTTGTCAGTTGGATGCCATCTCACAAGTAATGGCTCTGAAGGCTCAGTTCAACTTGGGCAGAGAATGCTATGATGCAATTATGATAGTATTTGGACGCTTTCTACCCAAAGGCCATGTAATGCCTGCAAACCTGTACCAGTCGGACAAAATCCTCCGTGCACTGAAGATGCCCTATGAGAAGATACATGCCTACGAGAAAGGATGTGCCTTATTTAGGCTTGACTATGCGGACTTGAACTATTGTCCCATTTGCAAGTCTTCCAGGTATATTGTGGTAGACAACGGTATGGGTGAGAAGACACAGACCAAAATCCCCTTTAGTGTTCTTCGGTATATGCCAATCGTACCAAGACTTCAACGTCTTTTCATGGTCGAAGAGACGGCCAGACAGATGACATGGCACAAAACAGGCAAAAGAACCGAACTAGATGCAGATGGGAATCTGATGATGGTACACACATCGGATGGTGTTGCGTGGAAGAAGTTTGATGAATTACATGCTGACAAAGCGGCAGATCCGAGGCATCCTCGAGTCGGCATCAGCACGGATGGGTTCAGTGTGTTTGGTATGACGGCAGCCCAATACAGTTGTTGGCCCGTATTTGTCTTTCCACTCAATCTCCCCGCCGGACAGATTATGCAAAGAAAGAACATTTTCCTGATGTTGATAATTCCAGGACCCAACTATCCGGGCAAAAATATGAATGTGTACATGCAGCCGCTTAAGGACGAATTGCAAGAAGCCTGGGATAATGGGTTCAAGACATACGACGCCTTTAGCAAATGGAACTTCATAATGCGTGTCTGGTACATGTACTCGACGCATGACTTGCCGGCGTATGCGCTATTCGTTGGCTGGTGTGTGCATGGAAGGTTCCCATGCCCCACATGCAAGGGAGCTCTTGAGTTTCGTTGGCTTCAGGCCGGTCGCAAGTTTTCTTGCTTCGACATGCATAGACAGTTCCTGGATCCTCGCCATAAGTTCAGGAAAGACAAGAAGAACTTCATCAGGGGTAGAGTTGTCAAAAACTCTGCACCACCTACATTGACAGGCCAACAGACCCTGGATCAGTTAAACGCTCTCGAGCTAGATCCACAACGTCCAGGGTACTTCAAGGGGTATAATACTAAGCACGCGTGGACTCACAAAACATGCTGATGGGATCTGCCTTACTTCAAAGACCTCCTTTGCCCACACAACATCGACGTGATGCACACTAAGAAGAATATCGCCGAGGCACTTTTTGGTACATTGTTCGGCATAGATGAGAAGTCAAAGGATAATACTAAGGCTAGAGTCGATCTGGAGGCGCTATGTGATAGGCCGTTACAAAACATGAAAGAACCGAAAGGAAAGCAGAACTGGACGAAGCCAAAGGCATGGTTCAATCTTGGAAGGCCATCTATGAGGGAAATTCTCTTGTGGGTGCAACAGCAGTTGATGTTCCCCGATGGGTATGCAGCGAATCTAAAGAGGGGAGCGAATCTTGATAAACTGAAGATATTTGGTCTCAAGAGTCATGATTGGCACATATGGATTGAGCGGGTAATGCCGGTGATGTTGCGTGGCTTCATCCCTGAGGATGAATGGCTAGTACTGGCAGAACTCAGCTATTTCTTCCGTGTTCTTTGTGCGAAAGAACTATCGCCTGGCGTGCTAGAAGAAATGGAAGAGTTGGCACCGGAGTTGATCTGCAAGTTAGAGAAGATCTTTCCACCGGGCTTCTTTAATCCAATGCAGCATTTGATTTTGCATCTCCCGACCGAGGCAAGATTGGGGGGGCCCGTGCAAAATCGTTGGTGCTACCCAACTGAGAGGATGCAGAAGACGCTTCGAGAAAAATGTAAAAATAAACGTAGAATTGAAGCATTGATGGCTGAGGCATTCATCACAGAGGAGGCGGCAAACTTCGTAACAGCGCACTACGAAGCCAAAAATCATCATTTGCATAATCCGAAGCCTCGGTACAATGCTGACGAGCCTAAAAAGGGTGGATCCAACCTCAGCCTATTCAAAGGGAATCTCGCACCAGCTAGTGTTTCACATCCAGTATCTTTGGATAACAAAGAATGGCGGACCATTTCGTTGTATATCTTCAACAACCTGATAGAAGTGTGGCCGTACATCGAGTAAGTTCTCGGTACATTGTTTCGCAACTTCTATTTCCTTTGAACTACTCTTATTCCTGGATATGTCATACAGTCGATACGTCGCCATATTCTTGTATGGAGCGGAGATCCAAAAGGATTCCATCGAAGAGTATGAGCTTCTCGCAAAGCAAGGAGGTGGCTATCCCGGTTTCATCTCTTGGTTCAAACAAACGGTAATTTCTATTAGACAATTTCATTTCATTCGCTAATTTGTGCATAATGCAACAATCCTTTCATATTAAACTTGTAGGCTAATTCAGAGTCTATGGACGCCGAATTGAGACAAGTCGCTAATGGTTTTGACTATAAGGTCCGTTCATTTGACAAGTACGACATCAACGGGTATCGCTTTCGTACCTATGGCAAAGAGCTATCTATGGCCGACCGAAAGTCTACAAATTCTTGTGTATCTGCTATTGGCGAAGGAGGTACTGAGTATTATGGGAGAGTTGAAGCAATTTATGAACTTCTGTTCTATGGTGAAAACCCACCGAATGTCGTAGTCTTCAAATGTTATTGGTTTCAGCCGAAGGAGACTAGAAGGACTCATGAACATATAGGGCTAGTTGAAATCAACCAAAGCACTCATTTAGATGCTCCTGATGTCTATATTATGGCTCAACAGGTGACCCAAGTATTCTATCTACCGTGGGCCTGCCAAACTAATCCAAATCTGAAAGGTTGGGATGTCGTTTATGAAGTGCCGCCACGTGCTAGACTTTCTCCCCCAAAGGAAGAGGATTATGAACCTCACATTAACCCAGAGACATATGAAGGAGAATTCTTCCAAGAGACACGTCTTTCCAAAAAGTGTTTCAAGAACCGCTATACTTCACCCGAAAACATTGAAGTAGACAGCGACAATGAATCCGACATCACCCCAGAGGAGGAACAAGAAGAGCCGGAACAAGAAGAGGTTACTGCTGCGGATGACTTGTCAATGCTTGACCGATTACGTCAAGGTGGCCTTGCACATGTTGATGCCAATGAACCCTATGCGCCCATCATTGATTATAGTGATGATGATGATTATGCATTTATTGATGATACTGATCGAGATTATTAGTAGTGTCAGGTATTCAATTTTTTTATGTTGTACTTGATGATGATACACTTAAGTGATATACATATTATTATTCATGTCGGTACTTTTTTTATGTTGTACTAATTTCGTTTATTCTTTGTCATGGCAGGTGTTGAAAGATGGTGGGCGCTGGTCCGGAGCGCGCCGAGGCCCCTTCTTCGTCGGCGCGTGGTGCGAGGTCTTCCATTCCACATGCACCTCTCCGCCGAGCGTTGCTGGACAGTATGGCGACACCGCCGGGCCCTTCTTCGTCGACCGCGGTGCCCAACAGGGGACGAGGTAAGAAGAAGAGAGGAGGTGGAGCACGTGGCCGCGGGAGAGGAGGTAGGGTGACTCTTACGGCGCCTTCCTCGCCACCGCCCCCAGCTATTTCACTTGAGCACGTGACTGCTAGGGTGGACTCGTCTGAGGAGGAGGCTGCACGGACTCCGGTCCACGAGCCTCCGGTCCACGAGTCTTTGTGATAGAGGCGAGGGTCCCAATCTTTCGATGAGATGATGGATATCGCTTTGGTGGAAGTCGACTTTGACGATCCGACTACGAACGTGCGAGGACGTCACGCCTTAGCAATCGCTAAACCAACTCCGAGAGGTTATTGACCACGCCGGAGCACGATCAACCTGACCACGAGGGTCTGTTTCCTGCGAGCAAATGAAGAACAAGCAAGAAACTAAGATTGCAATCTGGATATTGCGAATATAAGATGAAAGCTTTATTGATCAAGGTGGGGTTCTGTGACGCCTTTGTCTGGTCGTTGAACACAAACGAAGTACGCGAAGTTGCAGCTATGGCGAACTTTTAATCTAAACAAAACCCAAAGTCTAAACGATGCCCTAAGGGCTGTATATATGGAGGAAGAGGGGGGGAATTTCGTGGCCCTTGGTGGAGGGGTCCGAAATCAACCCTATCTCTTGTTTCCCCACACATACGGACTCTAAAAATAGCCTATACTTATGTATTTCGAAATTACATGGGCCTGGCCCAATAATAAGGTGACGCAGCACCTAAAATAGCCTCGGGACGAAATTTATGAAGTGGCATCTTGTATATTTCGTCCGAGGCTTCATGCACCCATTATGGTGGCTTCAAAGTCCTGAAATCATCACTTGTAACTCCGTTCTTGTTCCCCTTGCGCATGCCATCATCTCCATGCTTGTTCTTGCTCCAATGTTCATCCTTCTCCAAGCTAGGCCCTTCATTTGTAAGCAAAACAAATGTATCCAATTTAGGCAGCATCATATTCTCATGAATATTAGAATCATTACCAAGAAACGAAAGTACCTGGTAATTTAGTTGGCGTGCACGAGCTCTAGTAATTGGTCCAGTATGTATAGCAGCAGGGGCTGTGGGTGTAACAATTGTATTGATGTCCTCATCATCCTCCCCTTCTTGAAATGAAGTCGTCCTCGACGGAAGTTCATCTTCCTCACCCAAATAAGGCTTCAAATCTGCAATGTTAAAAGTGGGACTAACCCCAAAATCTGCAGGCAGCTCAAGTTTATATGCATTATCATTTATTTTCTCTAACACCTTAAAGGGACCATCAGCACGTGGCATTAACTTTGATTTGTGCAAATCAGGAAATCTATCCTTACGCAAATGTAACCACACAAGATCTCCAGGTGCAAACACAACATGTTTTCTACCCTTATCTCCAGCAAGTTTATATTTAGCATTCATACGCTCAATGTTTTCCTTAGTTAACTCATGCATTTTTAAAATCAATTCAGCACGTTGTTTAGCATCAAAATTAACCTTCTCCGAAGATGGAAGAGGCAACAAATCAATAGGTGCACGAGGTAGGAAACCATACACAACTTCAAAAGGGCACATCTTAGTAGTAGAATGCAATGAACGATTATAAGCAAATTCAATATGAGGCAAGCATTCCTCCCACATTTTCTTATTATTCTTCAAAACAGCCCTAAGCATAGTAGACAACGTTCTATTGACTACTTCAGTTTGTCCATCAGTTTGGGGGTGACAAGTAGTACTAAAAAGCAATTTAGTCCCCAACTTAGCCCATAAACATCTCCAAAAGTGGCTAAGAAATTTAGTATCACGATCTGAAACAATAGTATTTGGCACACCATGCAAGCGAATAATTTCACGAAAGAACAAATCAGCAACATTAACAGCATCATCGCTTTTATGACATGGTATAAAGTGTGCCATTTTCGAGAATCTATCCATGACAACAAATATGCTATCCCTCCCCTTCTTTGTTCGAGGTAAACCTAAAACAAAGTCCATAGATATATCCTCCCAAGGAACACTAGGTACAGGCAAAGGCATATATAAACCATGAGGATTGAGTCGTGACTTAGCTTTTTGACATGTAGTGCATCGAGCAATAAAACGCTCAACATCCCGTCTCATCTTTGGCCAAAAGAAATGTGTAGCAAGTAAGTCCTCCGTCTTCTTCACGCCAAAGTGTCCCATTAATCCTCCTCCATGCGCCTCCTGCAACAACAAAAGACGAACGGAGCTAGCTGGAATGCATAGCTTGTTAGCACGAAACACAAATCCATCGTTAACGACAAACTTGTTCCACATTCTTCCTTCTTTACAATTCTGCATTACATCTTTAAAATCAGCATCATGCACATATTGATCTTTGATGGTCTCCAAACCAAATATTTTGAAGTCAAGTTGTGAAAGCATAGTATAGCGACGAGACAATGCATCAGCAATAACATTTTCTTTTCCCTTCTTGTGTTTAATGACATAAGGGAAAGTCTCAATGAATTCAACCCATTTAGCATGTCTACGATTCAGTTTAGCTTGACTTTTAATATGTTTCAAAGATTCATGATCAGAATGTATAACAAATTCTTTGGGCCATAAATAATATTGCCATGTTTCTAAAGTCCGAACAAGAGCATATAATTCTTTATCATAAGTAGAATAATTCAGACTAGGCCCACTCAATTTTTCAGAAAAGTATGCAACAGGTTTGCCATCTTGTAATAACACACCTCCTAATCCAATTCCACTAGCATCACATTCAAGCTCAAAAGTCTTATTAAAATCAGGAAGTTGGAGTAAAGGAGCATGTGTCAACTTATCTTTCAATACCGTGAAGGCTTCTTCCTGTGCGGTACCCCAAAGAAAAGGCACATCTTTCTTTGTAAGCTCATTGAGAGGTGCAGCAATGGTGCTGAAATCTCTCACAAAACGCCTATAGAATCCAGCGAGGCCAAGAAAACTCCTCACTTGTGTGACCGTTTTGGGCTGCGGCCAACTCTCAATAGCTTCAATCTTGGCTTTATCAACTTCAATTCCCTGTGGAGTAACAACATAGCCAAGAAAAGATACTCGGTCGGTGCAAAAGGTGCACTTCCCAAGGTTACCAAACAAACGTGCATCCCGTAGAGCAATAAAAACAGCACGTAAATGTTCCAAATGTTCCTCCAAAGATCTGCTATAAATCAATATGTCATCAAAGTAAACTACCACAAATCGTCCAATGAAAGCACGTAAAACTTCGTTCATTAATCTCATGAAAGTACTAGGTGCATTAGTTAACCCAAAAGGCATGACTAACCACTCATATAATCCAAACTTAGTTTTAAATGCTGTTTTCCATTCATCTCCCAATTTCATACGAATTTGATGGTAGCCACTACGCAAATCAACTTTGGAGAATATTGTAGAGCCACTCAATTCATCAAGCATATCATCTAGCCTAGGAATAGGATGACGATAACGAATAGTAATATTATTAATGCCTCTACAATCAACACACATACGTGATGTACCATCCTTTTTCGGCACCAGAATAATAGGAACAGCACAAGGACTAAGGGATTCGCGTATATAACCTTTGTCGAGAAGCTCTTGTACTTGACGCATAATCTCCTTCGTCTCCTCTGGATTGGTACGGTATGGTGCACGGTTTGGCAGTGAAGCACCGGGAATTAAGTCGATCTGATGCTCAATCCCTCGAATAGGCGGTAATCCCGGTGGCACGTCTTGTGGAAAAACGTCAGCGAACTCCTGCAAAATGTTAGTGACAGCAGGAGGCAAAGAGGAAGGCACGTCCTCGAATGAAAATAATGCCTCTTTGCACACAAAAGCATAGCAAACAGATTTGCTGAAATCTAGCTCATCAATATCAGATTTGGTGGCAAATAAACATGCACTTTTCAATTTAATTTCAGAAGCAACACTAGATGGTTTATTATTAGGCTTCATTTGTTGCTCAAATTCTTTTGCCACAATCTGATTTTCACTCTTATTCGTCTCTTGTTTTGCTTTATTAGCTCTATTAATATCATCTTTCAAAATGGAATCAGGAGTCATAGGAAGCAAAGTAATATTTTTATCCTTATGAACAAGAGTATAGTGATTGTTTCTACCATGGTGTACAGAATTTTTATCAAATTGCCATGGTCTACCAAGTAATAAGGAACATGCTTGCATAGGTACCACATCACAATCAACATAACCAGCATATGTAGAGATACTAAAATGCACATGAACAGTACGTGTTACCTTAACCTTGCCGCTGTTGTTGAACCATTGGATGTAGTAAGGATGTGGATGTGGTCTTGTGGTGAGAGAAAGCTTCTCCACCATCTCCATGCTAGCCAAGTTGTTGCAGCTCCCTCCGTCTATGATGACGCGCACAGAACGTTCCTTCACAACTCCCTTGGTATGGAACAAATTGTGCCTCTGATTTTGCTCAGCTTGTGTGACCTGCACACTCAAAACACGTTGAGCAACTAAACATTCATACCTGTCAGCGTCTTCAGGAGCCATGTATTGCGTCTCATGATCAGAATCATCTCCACCATGTTCTTCACGTGTAATAAGAGCCAAAGTCTCCTCATCATAGTCACTAGCGGACTCATATCCACCATCCGCGGTAGCAATCATCACACGCGGAGATTTGCATTCTCTCGCATAATGACCTCCTCCCTTACAACGACGACAAATAATATCACTTGTGTGCCCTGTTGATGCCATGGAAGAAGAAGAACGTTGTGCAGGCCCCGCAGGTGCGCTCTTGGCAGATAATTGTGGTTGTGCCTGTTTTCTTGTATCACGGTTGGAGGTGGCACCGGATGGAGGTGCTGGTGCAGTTGAAGTAGAAGATGCACGTGGTGTCCATGATGAAAGTCGGCCTGCAGAAAAGTTAGTTCGCCCCAATGCTTGTCGATCCTGCACTTCACGTTCAGCTTTACAAGCAAGATGGAATAAACGAGTGATATTAGTATACTCCTTATAGTCTAGAATGGTCTGAATCTCTCTATTTAATCCACCTAGAAAACGTGCAAGCATAGCTTCATTCTCCTCAACAATACCACATCTAATCATGCCAGTTTGTAATTCCTGATAATATTCTTCTACAGAATTTTTCCCTTGTCTTAAACGCTGCAATTTTTGAAGCAATTCACGTTGATAATATGGTGGAACCCAACGCGTACGCATAGCAGTTTTCAAAGCAGCCCAAGTAGTTGGAATAGGATATAATCTACAATGTTCAGACCACCATACACATGCAAAACTAGTGAAAGCACAAACGGCAGCAGCAACTCGTCTCTCCTCAGGATATTGTAAACATGTAAATCGTTGTTCAGTTTCTAACTCCCAAGTAAGATATATATCAGGAACATATCTACCCTCAAATGGTGGAATATTCAATTTAAGTTTAGGAATATGGACATCATCTCGTACCTGAGGTGGTGGTGCAGGCCTACCATTACGAAGATATACCTGAGGTCGACCTGCTGGTGGTGGTACAGGTGGTTGCACGTAGTGTTGATTTTGATCAACCTCATCCTCATAGTCTCCCACATAATCATCCTCCTCCGCATCAGCAGCAGGAGCCACAGAAGTATCAACAGCAGCACCAACAGTTTGGCCAAACGCAAGAGGAACACGGCTTGCTCGGCGGAGGTCTGCTTCGCGACGTGGAGGTAGTCGTTGTTGTTGTTGTTGTTGGAGAGGTGCGTTAGCTGCAGCGGGTGGTGGTGGTGGAAGACGCGCGAGCAATTCATTAAACTTGTTATCGAGCTTTGTTTCGAACGTCTTCTCAAAGCCAGTGATCTTCTCCATGGCTTCTTCAAAATTGTTCAGCACATCTTGCACCTGTTCAGTCATCATTTGCTGAAACTTATCATGAAGCTCCTTGTTCGATAAATTCTCCCAGTCAATCTCGTCGGCTTGTGATCCTGGCATGGTTAACAGCAATAGAAACACACAAGAATATGATCCTACAGACTACGAACAAGTGGTGGTGGTGGGTGTCACAAATCCGTCAAGCAAATCTCAAATTTTTACCAGTTCTTACCCAGCAGCAGGCGGTGATCGGCAACCGTTGTAGTCAAAAACTCTCAAAGCTTGGATAGAGCGATTACCAGGGAGAGTCAAACACACGACGTAGATGTATGTGGAGCTGGGAAGGCTTATAATATGGTAGCAAAAAGGGTCAGCAATAATCAATTCAGAGATGCAAAGTTGAATAAACGCTCAACGACGGTACTGTGCTGGTCCTAGGCTAGACTGTGCTAGAGACGCGAGCCTAGAACACTAACAAAATCACGGCGCGGCACGTAAACAAGGGCAAAGCACACTCTGGAATTTTTTTTTTTGCGCTCTTTTTTTTTGCGCTGCTTTTTTTTTTGCGAAAAATCACTATAATGGCGAGTGTCTCAAAACTCTTCTTAGCTCAAACTGACAGGATGGGCACGAAATTTTTTTGACCAATTTTTTTTTGACTGCCCGGACCCAAAAACTGGAAACGGGTCAAAAAAAACTTCCTATAATGGCACCTGTCTCAAAACACTCAGAAACACCTAAAAATAGGATAGCCAGAATTTTTTTCGAAAAATGCGTTTTCGAAAAATTTTGGGCCTAAACGGAGCGTGGCTACCCGACTCCTACTCCGGCAAGGAAACACGAATCGGAATCTAGATTGATCCCGAAAACAAACCTAATAAGCAAGGAACTCGGATTGGTGGTGGATATATGGTGGTGGTATATGGCAGCGGTGGTAGTATTTGGATATGGATCGGTGGTGGTATATGGACACGGATTGGTGGTGGTATATGGATACGGATTCGGAGCGGTGGTGGTAGATGGCAGGGGCGATGATGATGGTGCGGCGACGGCGTGACAACTTGTGAACAGAACTCGAAACTCTAAAAGACTAGACGCTAAGACCAGCAACTGAACACGACGATGCAACCGCAAATTCAACAAAGCAAATACAGAAAAGATTATGCAAGGCTCAGATTGGTTCGGATGGGATGAACTAACCCTAATTTTTTTTTGGCTTTTTCGTGGACTATAGGTATGAAGAACAGACTCGATCTAAACTACGAAAAACTGTAAAATCTCACCGAGCAACCTGGAAATCTGATACCACTTGATAGAGGCAAAGGTGTCCCGTCTTTCGATGAGATGATGGATTTCGCTTTGGTGGAAGTCGACTTTGACGATCCGACTACGAACGTGCGAGGACGTCGCGCCTTAGCAATCGCTAAACCAACTCCGAGAGGTTATTGACCACGCCGGAGCACGATCAACCTGACCACGAGGGTCTGTTTCCTGCAAGCAAACGAAGAACAAGCAAGAAACTGAGATTGCAATCTGGATATTGCGAATATAAGATGAATGCTTTATTGATCAAGGTGGGGTTCTGTGACGCCTTTGTCTGGTCGTTGAACACAAACGAAGTACGCGAAGTTGCAGCTATGGCGAACTTTTAATCTAAACAAAACCCAAAGTCTAAACGATGCCCTAAGGGCTGTATATATGGAGGAAGAGGGGGGAATTTCGTGGCCCTTGGTGGAGGGGTCCGAAATCAACCCTATCTCTTGTTTCCCCACACATACGGACTCTAAAAATAGCCTATACTTATGTATTTCGAAATTACATGGGCCTGGCCCAATAATAAGGTGACGCAGCACCTAAAATAGCCTCGGGACGAAATTTATGAAGTGGCATCTTGTATATTTCGTCCAAGGCTTCATGCACCCATTATGGTGGCTTCAAAGTCCTGAAATCATCACTTGTAACTCCGTTCTGGTTCCCCTTGCGCATGCCATCATCTCCATGCTTGTTCTTGCTCCAATGTTCATCCTTCTCCAAGCTAGGCCCTTCATTTGTAAGCAAAACAAATGTATCCAATTTAGGCAGCATCATATTCTCATGAATATTAGAATCATTACCAAGAAACGAAAGTACCTGGTAATTTAGTTGGCGTGCACGAGCTCTAGTAATTGGTCCAGTATGTATAGCAGCAGGGGCTGTGGGTGTAACAATTGTATTGATGTCCTCATCACTTTGGCCCACGAGACTTGGGCCCACGAGACCCTGGAGGAGCACACGTCTGGATGGGGTACCTGGTCGGGTCAGCCTGAGCATGGCGGGGAGCCGAGTGGACATGCTGATGATGGCGGGGAGCCGACTGATGAGGAGGGGGAGGAGGGGGGCAACGTCTACCAGCGTGGTGCTACACGCCTCCCGTCCGTGCCGGTGACCCGCGAGCAGAGGTGGTTGATTTTCCCTGATGGGGAGAGGTACGTAAGTGCATTTAATATTTTTGTACCTTCTGCATTCACGTTTCTTCAAATAACTAATGCGTTGGCCTTGTCATGCTGCAGGGGTTGGGACCACCATCATAGTGTCCGCCGGCCCAACTCCATCCTTGGAGTTCTTTGCCGGCAAAACTTCCCGGGGTTTGTCACGTTGCCTGGTGAGGGTCGGCTTCCAGAGCTTGGATTGAGCTGGGAGCACTACGTGGCTGCCCCGGCCCCGCCGGATGAGATTATCGACGGTGTCGTGTGCGACACGAGGGCAGACATGGTGATCAAAAAGTTCTGGGTAATTTCTCCTTTACGCATTTAAATATCTTCAACTAGCTAGTTATTAATTGTACTAATCAATATTGTCTCATTTGATTGCAGACATTCTACAGGTGTGAGGAGGGATACGAGGAGGACGCGGCACATGTTATCGAGAACGTCTGCAAGCGCCTACTCCAGAACTTACGGCACGAGGCTCGGGTGCAGGCTGTTCGAGACTACTACGCCTTGCGTGGTATCAATAAGACCAAGCCGGCGTGCCGCGATAAGTTCCTGAGTAAGGAGCAGTACATGAAGGTAATTCTTAAGGCCTTCTCTACTTAAGTTCCTTCATTTAGTAATTCTTAGCCGTAGCGCTCAAGTTTCTATTTGCTAACTTAGGCGCCTCCGAGATGGTGTGCGGATCGGATGGATTGTTGGGAGGTGTTGGTCGATGAGTGGTGCTCAAAACAATGGCTATCCCTCCACAACGAGGCCAAGGACAAACGTGCCCAAATGGAAGGTGTGCCACACCATCAAGGCAGCTCCAACTTATATCAGTTCGGGCGCAACTGGGTATGTGGTTTGCTTCATGATTCATGCAATTCATTCATCATGCTAGCTTGAGCCCTTTAATTACTAATTTTCATTGTTTCTCTCTTTCAGGCACACTACAATAAAGCGGATAGGGTGCCAGAGGTGTACGACCTGTATGCCATGGCCCACACTACCTCTTTAAAGAAAGTCAAGGCTTTCTCTCAGTCTGACCTCGATGATGCAAACAACTTCACCAACATCTCCTCCCACAACAAGCTCGTGAGATATAGAGATGAGGGGAAGGCGAGGAAAGGGGAGGACTTTAACCCGAGCCAGGGTCCCATTGATCCAGAGCTGGTGATGATATCTGGTGGCGGGAGGTCCCATGGCTCCATAGCCATTGGAGATGGACTTATCCGTTGTCCTAGCACTCTCCCGGAGATCAAGGCGCGCCAGTCGAGCTCCGCTCCTGAGATAAGGCCTCGTGAACGGCCAGTGCAACTCGCCATCAAGGTTAGTGATACGTACTCAGTTATCTTTCTCCATTACATTGTGTGCGCTTCCATCAATGATTACAAATGGTCATGTGAGTGGTGTTGCAGGCTGCTATACAGAGTGAGAGAGACAGAACGGAGAAACTTCTGGCGGAGGCGGCGGAGAGGCAGCGGGAGTTGGAGGAGAGGACGACAAAGATGATGGAGGAGGAGAGGGCACGGAATGACATGCAGGCAAGGGCCATGTACGAGCTCCTTGTGGTAAGTTTCTTCTGCAGATTAGCCAAAACATTCATGTAGTATTTGTCTCATTACTAACTAGTATGACTGAGTCGTCAAAACCAAATGTGCAGTCTATGTCCAAGAAGACAGGTCAGACCGCTCCGCCGATGCCAGTGATTGCTCCTGGGACCACGGTGAGTTTTATTTGAATGGACATTACTTGCTAGTCTTAACATTTGAGTGTCATCATGCTAACAAGACATTGGAAATGATCTTTGGTGCAGCGTAACTCCAGACAAGCATCGCACGATCCTTCTCCAGCTACCGACACGAGCCACCCCGCTACACCTCCTGGATCTTGGTAAGTTTATCTAGTGTTTTGCTTAACACATGCATAAAGACCTAGACTTAGCTTTATTTCCTCCAATGCTTACCATAATGACCTAGACTTAGCTTCTTCTCCTTCAAAATGACTTAATAAGCTTACTGACCTCCAAAACCATCCATTTTACCTAAGTTAGCTCTAAAACGATCTGTACTTAGCTTACTTATGTCAAAAATTGCATAATTAGCTTAGTTAGCTCATAGACGATCCATTTTACCTAAGTTAGCTCTAAAATGACCCATTTTACCTAGGTTAGCTTATAAACGATCCAGTTCATCCAAGTTAGCTCAAAAATGACCCATTTTACCTAGATTAGCTCCTAAATGATCCATTTTACCTACGTTAGCTTTAAAATGACCCACTTCACCTAGGTTAACTCCAAAATGACCCATCTTACCTAGGTTATCTCATAAACAATCCATTTCAACTAATTTAGCTCATAAACGATCCATTTCACCAAGTTAGCTAAAAACGATCCATTTCACCTAAATTAGCTCTTAAATGATCCATTTCACCTAAGTTAGCTCAAAAAGATCCATTTCAACTAAATTAGCTCATAAATGATCCATTTCACCTAAGTTAGCTCAAAAACGATCCATTTCAACTAAGTTAGCTCATAAATGATCCATTTCATCTAAGTTAGCTAAAAAACGATCCATTTCACCTTAGATACCTAAAAAACGATCCATTTGACCTTAGTTAGCTCATAAACGACCCATTTCAACTAAGTTAGCTCATAAATGATCCATTTCACCTTAGCTAGCTCATAAACGACCCATTTCAACTTAGTTAGCTCATATATGATCCATTTCACGTAAGTTAGCTCATAAATGACATACTCTTCTTGTTCTAGTCTTCTTCTTGTTCTACTCTTCTTGTTCTAGTCTTCTTCTTGTTCTACTCTTCTTCTTGTTCTACTCTTCTTGTTCTAACTTTCTTATTTTTCATTTTGCAGATTTCATTCGCTTGACGAAAGCTTGCATAGATGGAGTGCTCCTTATCCCTTTCTCTGTTTCTTTTGTATCGTTGAACTATGCATGTATCGTTGGATGAAACTATTGTAATATATATGGTTGGATGCCTCTATGTTGAACTTGTTATGTATGATGGAACTATGCATGTAATATATATGGTTGGATGATGAAGTTATGTGTTGGATATCTTATATGTTTGCTCTGTAATGGCCTTTTGAAATATATCTATATATGTCATATATATTTGTGATGAAAATTGTTGGATTTAATAAAAACAGATAAAAGAGCCAATATGCAGGCTCTTTGCCGTCTGCCACCGACGGCAACGGGCTCTTTGCCGTCTGCCGCGGACGGCAAAGAAGACACGTGGCATCCAGCTGTGCTTCCTGGGAGCTGACCCATTTGGTCAGTTTGCCTACAGTGGCAGACGACAAAGACTTTGCCATTAGTGGCAGACGACAAAGAACCTGCACTTTGCCATCAGTGGCAGACGGCAAAGAACCTGCCATGTAGTGACGTGTAGATGACATCATACGGCGGACGACAAAGACACTAGAAATTTTGTCGTCAGCGGCGGACGGCAAAGGCCTGCCGTTAGCCACTTAACGGACTGACAGCGCAATTATTGCCGTCCGCTCTCTTTGCCGTCCGCCGCAGACGGCAAAGGGCCTTTGTCGTCGGCCGCCAGGAAGCAGATGGCAAAGTAGCTATTTACCGTAGCCTACTTTGCCGGAGCCTTTTGCCATCCGTGGCTGACGGCAAAGGCCTTTGCCGTCCGCCGTTCATGCCTTTGCCGTCCGCCGTGGCAGACGGCAAAATAGCTGATTCCTACAGTGTAGGGTTCAGGAGGGAGTGGGCTTAGGAGAGGCATATGGGCCTGGGAGGCCGGTCGACCTGGCTGGGCTGCCGACCCCGGCTGGGCCTGGTGCTCTCTCTCTCTCTCACCTACACTCCTTAGAAGAAAAGAGGGAGACAAGAAAGAAAGAAAGAAAGAAAAAATAGAGAGAAGAAAAAAGAAGAAGAGGGATTATTTTCACGAACTCGTAAAAGTGTGCACGGTCCACGAAAATTAGGAGAGGCAAGATTGGAAGATGTCATTCAAACTCAATTGAATTTAATTCAAATGGGTTTGAACTAGGGCTTGGTTATAGAAGTATCCAAAAATGTTGAGGTTTTTGGTGGAACTCCGGAAAGTGAAGAAAGAATTTAGGGCAAAGTTTGGAGACGAGGAATATAGTAAGAAAAGCATGGAAATATTTTGCAAGTGTGTTGCGGTAATTTCCAAGGGATGGAATATTTATTATAGCCCCCTAATATTGGGAGGATATGTTATAAAGAGAAATCACCACGTGAATTCCCTCGGTTTAAATGGATCAAAGATCCATACGCATTATTTAGTTGAGTTGCAAAAATTAATGACATGATGGCATGATGCAATGCAAACATAAAAGGAGCAAGCAAAAATAAAACACACAGAGAAACCCGGGAACCCTGGAAGGCAACTAAAGCTCCGGTCTTGGGGCGTTACACCGAGCCTCCACCTCCTGCTTGCTTGCCGCCCTCTCCCTGACGCGCCTACGAGCGCCACGCGACCCCCTGCACCTCTCCATCTCTCCCTTGAGCGCCCTCCCTCCTTTGTCTCTCTCGCGCGCGTCCACCCGAACGCGCCCGTTGCCGCCGCGGCCACAGCCATCTCCTCACCCCTCTGTCGTGTCCACCGGCACCGTCGTTGAGCTCCGCCTCCCCAAGCCGAAGGAATCGAGCCCGGACGCCCTGCATCGCCTCCACGCCATCGTCTTCAACCTCGGGTTGACCGAGATCGTCGTTGCCCGTACGTCGCCATCAGGCCGCCCCCGAGCTCACCGTCTCCTTCATACGAACCGCCGTGAGCCCCTGCCTCTTTCCCTCTCTCCCATGCTCTTTTCCTTGACATAGCCGCCGCTTCGCCGACGACCGAAACGCGCCGCCACCTGAGCCCCTCGCCACCGTGGCCACAGTCACTGTAGCCCCCAACCGAGCACACCCATGTGCTCACCGCACCACGTAGAGGTCGTAGGTGCTACGCCGCATCGCCACGCCCACTGCAGCTTCGAACCCGAGCTCGCCCGAGCTCCGGCCACCGCTAAAGCTCGTTGCCGGCCACTCTCCGGCCACCCCAACACCACCCACCACCACCACTAGAAGCGCCGCAACGCTAGGAACCCGTAGAGCCCTTCCGCGTGTTGTGTGGCCGCCCGTAGCTCAAACCCGAGTCGCGCCGCCGTCGTTTTGGTCGCCGCCGGCCGAACTCCGGCGATGTCGACGTGGCCTCATTAGCACTAATGACCCCACTAATCACCCCCACACTACTCACTTACATGTGGGCCCAGTGCCTAAACTAATTAGTGTAACTCTCTGTTAGATTAGCACTAATTTCAGTGGGCCTTGCTTGTCAACTTTGACTTGGCCACGTCAGCTTTGACCAGGTCCCACATGTCAGCCTCTGTAGCTGACTATGTGTCACTGACTAGTGGGCCCTACTAGTCAGGTTTGACCTGGAGGCGCCCAGTTGACCAGCTGACGTCACAGTGACGCAATGCTGATGCAGTTAACATTTTCTGGATTTAAAATAATTCAGGAAATCCCAAAAAATGCCAAAACTTCTAAAAATCATAGAAAATTATCTATAACTCCAAATAAGATAAATTATATATGAAAAATTATCAGAAAAATTCAAGGAATCCATCTATACCATTTTCATGCATGTTTGAGCAAGTTAACCTCACTGTTTAGGATGAAACATGATTACGGCAAATTTCATAATAGGTTTGGAGTTGGAATTTGATGTAGTTTTGAATTCCACTTCAATTAAAATGACTTTTTGTTGCATTAGCCCAAATCACAGCATATTGCCATATCATGATCATGCATCGTATGGTTGCATTGCATT
>NC_057797.1:347286721-347294313 GCF_018294505.1 Triticum aestivum | reverse complement strand
ATGGTTCCGACGATTGATCGATGACACTGATGAAGAACTATATTATCTTCAGAATTGCCAGGCAAGCAAAACCCCCTTGTTCATTCCGATACAATCCCACTCTCTCGCTCCTGCTCTCTTTTACTGCATCAGGACAACACCATTTCAACTGTTACATGATGCAGTAGCTGAACCCCTTTCCTCTGCATGACCTGTCATTGCCACAGTAAATAGATGAAACCCACTAGCATGAGTAGGAATTGTTTGAGCCCTAATATGCCTACTCATTCATGCTTCTTGTCATGCCTGCTACTGCTTAGAGTTGAGTCCGGTCTGATTCATCGGAAATGAATTGGAACGTGGTGAACATGTCTTATCGTTGAGAGCTAAGTGTGTGAACACGATTTGGTAAAGGTAGCGGTGAGAGGCCATGTAGGAGTACATGGTGGGTTGTCTCATTGTAGCCGTCCTCAGGAACTGAGTTCTGTGTTTGTGATCCATGAACAGTTACTACCACACATTGGATTCCGGTAACTCGGCCCCTCTCGGCTTATTAATCAACTCGATCTCTGTCCAGGAGTTGCAACTTGTTTCTGGTGTTTGTAGGTAGTGTTAGTAGTCTACCAAGTGGCACCCGGTACAGGTAGGCTTGGGACAGACTAGGCACAGTGGCACGGTGTACCAAGTGGCACCCGCATGGTGGGGTTGGGAACCCTGCACACATCGTTTGGGGCCGTGAGCGACACCCCTGCCGGATCTCCTTGCGTATGGAACCCGAATAGGCGATAAACCTGGACGAGAGACTTGTTGGTTAGTCAGGTCGTGGCCGACTCCCTCGCCCGGCTTCTGCTTGAAGGTTGCCGAGGTACATGACGTGTACAGGGCGATAAGTGGCGAGAGCGTGTGTGAAGAAGTACACCCCTGCAGGGTTATCATTATCTATTCGAATAGCCGGATTCCTCGGATATGGAAACTTGGACCCCTTGCATAGTTCATAGGCAAGTGAAAGTGGATACTCTAAAACTCTCAAGATAAGCATGAGTGCTATGGATGGTGTTCTCGCAGGGAGATGGGAGCGGATCCATAGTGGTGTATTGGTATGGTGAATTTGTGGATTCGTGTGAGCCACCTCAAAAGAGTTACTTGCAGTCGTAGTTCAGGTTAACCACTGAGTCAAAGCTGGCTTGCTGCAGTTAAACTCCACCACCCCCTTTGTTCGTATCGATGCATATGTAGATAGTTCTGATGTAAGTCTTGTTGGGTACATTTGTACTCATGTTTGCTTATTTTATGTTTTGCAGAAAGATTTCAGTCTCGCTAGTAGTTCCATGTGGACTTCGACGTTTAGCTTGTTACCTCAGCTACGATCTTGTACCCTTGGGAGGGTCTTGTAGATAGTCAGGCTTATGAGCCTTCTTCATTTGTAGTTGGCTATACGCAGACAAGTTAAGCTTCCGCATGTGCTTGTTGCTTGTATGCTCTGTATGTTGGGGTCATGAGACCCATGTTTGTAATGCTTGGCTCCTCGGAGCCTAATGAATAAATACTCTGAGTCGTAGAGTCTTGTTGTGATGCCATGTTGTATTGCACATATTGAGCATATTGTGTGCATTATTGAAATGCTTGGTATGTGTGGGATCCGACAACCTAGTTCTTTATCCTTGGTAGCCTCTCTTATGGGGAAATGTAGTCTTGTGCTTCCATGAGCCATAGTAGTCTGCTACAGCCCGGTTCACTGGAGTCCTGCTAGCCCAACACTACTACTCCGGAACACTTGACTGGCTGGCATGTGATTCACTTCATTCCTGTGTTTGTCCCTTCTGGGAAATGTCACGCGGTGACATCCGGAGTCCTGCCTAGCCTGTTGCAGCCCGGTTCACCAGAGTCCAGGTATCCCAGTGCTACAGCCCGGATTCACACGCTGCTGACCGACATGCTCGATGTTGATTCATGTATGCCTGTCGCCGTAAGTTAGTGCCACTTTGGGTTCACGACTAGTCATGTCGGCCCGGGTTCTCTGTCATATGGATGCTAGCGACACTATCATATACGTGAGCCAAAAGGCGCAAACGGTCCTGGGCCATGGTAAGGCGACACCCGTGGGAATACCGCGCGTGAGGCCGCAAAGTGATATGAGGTGTTACCAGCTAGATCCATGTGACTGGAATCGGGGTCTTGACAGCTTTGGTATCAGAGCCTGACTGCCTATAGGATTACCAAGCCAAACTGGTTGAAGTCGTGTCTAGAAATGCTTTAGTTATATAAGGGAATTGATTGTGGAAGGGAACGTAAGGCTCTTTTTACTCCTTATCCTCATGACCTTCTGATCTGAGTCATCTTATCTTTTCTACGGGGTTAAGAACTAGGCTTCTCTTCTATCTCTCAGGATGACGTGTTACTAGACCGTAGTTGCCTAGGATTGTTGAGTTCAAGCCCCAGTTCAGTTTTTACTACCTCCGTGTGATGACAGTTGATCTCAGAATATTGATATTGTGATGTTGAGTGGTTATGCCATCATTTGGCAGGATGTCTCAAATCTTCTTGAGCATTTACAGCCGTTATGCTGTACAAGTCATCCCAGGTCACTAAATAGTCTGATGCAGTTGCAAATCCTTTCTTCCGTTCCCGATGTCCTTTGGTAAGAATAAGCACACTAACCAATGCATTGAGGTACTCTGTTGCCTCGGTATATATGTTGGGGCTATTATTATGACCCTAGGTCTTTTAGGGAGTCACCCAGTAATCTAGCCATGTTTTGTGTTCCCGGTGTGATGATTCTGGCCACCATCCTTGAAAGCATCTCATGATGCCATTTAGTTAGTAGGCCTTCTATTTCTGGGTTTTGAACCTGAGATTCACCCTACTTACTTCATGTTGATAGTGTTTGCTCGTTCCTTTAGGTTATTATTAACCTTTGCATTAGTCCTCAAGGTCTGTGGTATTTCCTTCTTCCAAATACTATGAACCACTTATGGCAGAAGTTTGTTGGATCAAAAGATCACAATCAAAGTACTCTTGAGGAGTTCTCCATTCATAATTGTGACTCTACCAGTCCTACCTCTCTGCATGGGTTATCCGGAAGAAACATGTTGAACTTGGTTCGACATACTAATCTATGCATTCACAACTCAGAAAGTTATATGTTCTTTGAGTTGTCCCCCTTCAGTTATATTCCGACCCTAGTTTATCAATTGATAGTCAGGAATAGTTGTGCATTCGTGTTCATCGATGCCTATTATTCTTGTGGTCTGTCAAGCCATTCTATTCCAGAATGACTAGGAGAAACAAGCTCCAGTACCTCATCCATTTCTAGGATTGGGTCAAAGCAGTTGTATTCTGCAGATCAAATGCCAATCCAGCTTTTGATTCTGTTCCACCCTGAAGTGTTGCTCTCTTTATGTCAGGAATATCATAGGAATTGCACAACCTCCTATGAACTCTTGATACAGTGATACTTCTCGCCATCATCGTTCATTCCTCGGTCTCCGTGTTATTGTAACCGGAATACCGACAAGTGAACCATGATGTGTGAAATTAGTACTCCTAGCAACCGTGTTGCTTGGTAGTTAATGGACATTAATATCATTCTTAGTGTGTTGGTTATCGAATCACTACTCTAGGATTGATCGTGCTATCTTGTCCTTATTTCTGGTGCACTCTTCGATCTTTGAGTTAGAATCGAATCCATTACTCTTCTGATCATGTCGTCTTGCCTTGAAAAGCAAGATTGTTCTCGAGCTTAGAGACATATCGGTGGTTCGTGATTTTCCGGATATCTTCACGGAAGTATCACCAGGTCGTCCCCTGACCGATATGTTGAGTTCGTGATCAAGTTGGTTTTCCAATAAACCACCACTTCTCCAAGAATCTATGTTGGATATCCCTGAACTAGTTTGATAAGATAAACAATAACTTGGAGAGTTGGAAGATGAAAGCTTGTCCGACTTAGTTCATCACTAAGGGATATCCTTGTGTGTGTGGGTGTTAAAGAAAGATGATATCTTCCTCGATTGATCCTCGTGATCAGTTGTTGGTACTATTATCCTATCCAATCCTTGATTTGAGTGTGGGCTATCGTCAAATCAAATCAGAACCAACGATATTCGTAATGTTGTCTACTCGTGGTTGACTCCTCGAGCATACACCATTACATCTTTTGGTCTGACCAATACTATCACATTGTTCACATAATGGTGGAAGTCCAGTGATATGGAAATTCCGATGAGTTGCTGTGGAGCCCATCAGCAGCATCTTGTCTCCCCCATGATTCGCGTTAAACATTAAGCTAGTGTTGGAAACTTTGTAAGCATTTCCTTCGTGTTCCGCTCATGAGGTATATGTTTGGTGAAAGAAGTGACTTTCTCCAAGTTCACGTGCATTAGGTGTAAGTTGCCGCCATGAATTCAAGAAAGTTCATTTTTGCTTCCTCTGGAATCATCCCAAGTCAGTCATGCATGTGCGAAGTATTTTGTGGTCTGTTAGACTGTTCATCTTCATTCCATATGTATTCCCTAGCACACCATGCCACTGATTGATCTGTTCAAGGACAAGAAGTTCATCGATAAGTATACAAGGACTTCGATATCCTCAATGATGGTTCCCCATCTGAACCCGGTAGTGTTTTTATTGTAAGACTACTATGTGATCATGCTTGTCTTGGGCAGCGTGTTCATAGGTTTGTAGCAGAACCAACTCATGTTTTGGAGCTTGCTATCGTAGTTCATTTCCCGAGAATCTTGCAACGTCATCTCTTGATTTGTGTTGCTACCTTCTTTTTCCAGATACGCTGTCTGGAATATTCTGTTACCAACCATATCTGAATCTCAGGCAGATATGATGGTTGGAACATTCCCAACATTTGCATTTTGTTCCCAACTTGCACCCGCCTTTGTCCCATTTTACCTATGGTCTGCCTTTTCAGTAATTGCTATTCTAGATCATCTTCAAAAGTGGGATTACCATGGGTCCCATCCATTTTCTATGATAAGCAAAATCATCCATCGCGTTGTCTTCAACAAGGTAGTCCACATCATCCATCCCAGTCCGGGTATGCCATTCCTCTGAACTCCACCAAACGATTGTTGGTGAATTGCCTTAGGCTGGTATAGAGAGTTTCAATGATCTCCGTATCAAAAGTAATTATTTTTGCCACTTAAGGGCATAACTCTATGAGTCATCTCCCCTAAGATGTCTCGTTATGGTATCATGGGCAACTTATCTCCTCACTACTTTGACACTTACTAACCATCTACTTGAGCGTGGAGTTGTTGCCTACCAAATTGAACCTTCGTCATCTGTTTGTTTCCATCCCTCTCGATATGTGTTGTGTTCCAGCTCAAGAGATGTTCCTATGTCTCACTCCATGAGTTGATCTTTAGTGCCCGATCTTCGAGGATATCGCTTTCATGTAGAGTTTCCTTCTATCGTCATCGTGTTGGATGAAGATCTCGAAAGCAAAGACGTCAAGGTCAATATGAAGCAATGAATCAACATGCTCGAGAAGGACATCTAGATCGTGAAGATTGTGTTAGATTGTGTTGCTCTGTCTTCCTACCTCACGACTTGAATCTCGAGACGAGATTCTTGTTTAGTGGGGTTGAGTTGTCACATCCCTACAATTGTTTGCAATAGTTGCATAAGAGAGCATCCATGCATCATGTCTAAATTCTGAAACTTGAATTGAGGATAGTTGAAACCCTCAGAAATCACTTCAGAAATAATCAATGTTAAAAATCTTTTCAAATGAGTCCAAGGAAATGTCCTTGTTATTCTGTAAAAATATTGGCAACAGGTAAAATTCAAACCAATATTTTTAGGAGACATAAATATTTATTTTTGGCCATTTGAGTTAATCCAATAATTATTTGCATTGGATTCATATTTTCTATATATTTAATATGATCCAACAATTCTGGAAAATGGTGAGTGGCTCTGAATATATTATATCTAGCCAAATGATAATTTCCAGAATAAAAAATGGTTTGGTCTCTGAACTAAATCTAAATAGAATAGCAAAAATAGAAAAACAAAAAAAGGAAAGGCCTACTTGGGCAGCCCACATGGCCAGCCCACTTGGCGGCCCAGCCCACTAGGGGCACCGCTGTCTTCAACCTCTGCCTACTGGCAGAGGCGTGTCGACGCGCCCGTGCCCGAGCCTCCACCTCCTGCTTGCTTGCCTCCCTCTCCCTGACGCGCCTACGAGCGCCATGCGACCCCCCTGAACCTCTCCCTCTCTCTCCCTCGAGCGCCCTCCCTCCTCTGTCTCTCTCGCGCGCGTCCACCCGAACGCGCCCGTCGCCGTCGCTCACCGCTGTCATGGCCACAGCCATCTCCTCACCCCTCTGTCGTGTCCAGCAGCACCGTCGTTGAGCTCCGCCTCCCCAAGCCGAAGGAATCGAGCCTGGACGCCCTGCATCGCCTCCATGCCATCGTCTTAAACCTCGGGTTGACCGAGATCGCCGTCGCCTGTATGTCGCCATTAGGCCGCCCCCGAGCTCACCGTCTCCTTCATACGAACCACCGTGAGCCCCTGCCTCTTTCCCCTCTCTCACGTGCTCTTTTCCTCGACATAGCCACCGCTTCGCCGACGACCGAATCGTGCCGCCGCCTGAGCCCCTTGCCGCCGTGGCCACAGTCACTGTAGCCCCCAACCGAGCACACCCACGTGCTCACCGCACCACGCAGAGGCCGTAGGTGCTACGCCCGCATCGCCACGCCCACTGCAGCTTCGAACCCGAGCTCGCCCGAGCTCCGGCCGCCGCTAAAGCTCGTCGCCGACAACTTTCCGGCCACCCCAGCACCACCCGCCACCACCACTAGAAGCGCCGCCACACCAGGAACCCGTAGAGCCCTTCCGCGCGTTGTGTGGCCGCCCGTAGCTCAAACCCGACTCGCGTCGCCGTTGTTTTGTTCGCCGCTGGCCGAACTCCAGCGCTGTCGACGTGGCCTCATTAGCACTAATGACCCCACTAATCACCCCCACACTACTCACTTACATGTGGTCCTAGTGCCTAAACTAATTAGTGTAACTCTCTGTTAGATTAGCACTAATTTCAGTGGGTCCCACTTGTCAACTTTGACTTGGCCACGTCAGCTTTGACCGGGTCCCACATGTCAGCCTCCGTAGCTGACTATGTGTCACTGACTAGTGGGCCCTACTAGTCAGGTTTGACCTGGACGCGCCCAGTTGACCAGCTGACGTCACACTGACGCAATGCTGACGCAGTTAACATTTTCTGGATTTAAAATAAATCAGGAAATTCTAGAAAATGCCCAAAACTTCTAAAAATCATAGAAAATTATCTATAACTCCAAATAAGATAAATTATATATGAAAAATTATCAGAAAAATTCAAGGAATCCATCTGTACCATTTTCATGCATGTTTGAGCAAGTAAACCTCACTGTTTAGGGTGAAACATGATTAGGGAAAATTTCATAATAGTTTTGGAGTTGGAATTTGATGTAGTTTTGAATTCAGCTTCAATTAAAATGACTTTCTGATGCATTAGCCCAAATCACAGCATATTGCCATGTCATGATCATGCATCATATTGTTGCATTGCATTGATTGTATTCTTTCTGTGTTTGCCGGTGATTGTTCCCCCCCCCCC
>NC_057797.1:347197019-347286478 GCF_018294505.1 Triticum aestivum | reverse complement strand
ATGGATGACACCGATGAAGAACTATATTATCTTCAGAATTGCCAGGCAAGCAAAACCCCCTTGTTCATTCTGATACAATCCCACTCTCTCGCTCCTGCTCTCTTTTATTGCATCAGGACAACACCGTTTCAACTGTTACATGTTGCGGTAGCTGAACCCCTTTCCTCTGCATGACCTGTCATTGCCATAGTAAATAGATGAAACCCACTAGCATGAGTAGGAATTGTTTGAGCCCTGATGTGCCTACTCATTCATGCTTGTTATCATGCCCACTACTACTTAGAGTTGAGTCCGGTCTGATTCATCGGGAATGAATTGGAACGTGGTGAACATGTTCTACCGTTGAGAGCTAAGTGTGTGAACATGATTTGGTAAAGGTAGCGGTGAGAAGCCATGTAGGAGTACATGGTGGGTTGTCTCATTGTAGTTGTCCTCAGGAACTGAGTTCTGTGTTTGTGATCCATGAACAGTTACTACCACACATTGGGTTCCGGTAACTTGGCCCCTCTCGGCTTATTAATCAACTCGATCTCTGTCCAGGAGTTGCAACTAGTTTCTGGTGTTTGTAGGTACTGTTAGTAGTCTACCATGTGGCACCCGGTACAGGTGGGCTTGGGACAGACTAGGCACAGTGGCACGATGTACCAAGTGGCACCCGGATGGTGGGCTTGGGAACCCTGCACACATCGTTTGGGGTCGTGAGCGACACCCCGGCCGGATCTCCTTGCGGATGGAACCCGAATAGGCGATAAACCTGGACTAGAGACTTGTTGGTTAGTCAGGTCGTGGCCGACTCCCTCGCCCGGCTTCCGCTTGAAGGTTGCTGAGGTACATGACGTGTAGAGGGTGATAAGTGGCGAGAGCGTGTGTGAAGAAGTACACCCCTGCAGGGTTATCATTATCTATTCGAATAGCCGAATTCCTCGGATATGGAAACTTGGACCCCTTGCATAGTTCATAGACAAGTGAAAGTGGATACTCTAAAACTCGCAAGATAAGCGTGAGTGCTATGGATGGCATTCTCGCAGGGAGACAGGAGCGGATCCATAGTGGTGTATAGGTATGGTGAATTTGTGGACTCGTGTGCAACATCTCAAAAGAGTTACTTGCAGTCGTAGTTCAGCTTAGCCACTAAGTCAATGCTGGCTTGCTGCAGTTAAACTCCACCACCCCCTTTGTTGATACCGATGCATATGTAGATAGTTCTGATGTAAGTCTTGCTGGGTACATTTGTACTCACGTTTGCTTATTTTATGTTTTGCAGAAAGATTCAGTCTCGCTAGTAGTTCCACGTGGACTTCGACGTTTAGCTTGTTACCTCAGCTTCGATCTTGTACCCTTGGGAGGATCTTGTAGATAGTCAAGCTTCTGAGCCTTCTTCATTTGTAGTTGTCTGTACGCAGACAAGTTAAGCTTTCGCATGTGCTTGTTGCTTGTATGCTCTGTATGCTGGGGTCATGAGACCCATGTTTGTAATGCTTGGCTCCTCGGAGCCTAATGAATAAATAATCTGAGTCGTAGAGTCTTGTTGTGATGCCATGTTGTATTGCACATATTGAGCATATTGTGTGCATGATTGAAATGCTTGGTATGTGTGGGATCCGACAACCTAGTTGTTTATCCTTGGTAGCCTCTCTTATGGGGAAATGTAGTCTTGTGCTTCCATTAGCCATAGTAGTCTGCTACAGCGCGGTTCACCGGAGTCCTGCTAGCCCAGCACTACTGCTCCGGAACACTTGACTGGCCGGCATGTGATTCACTTCGTTCCTGTGTCTGTCCCTTCGAGGAAATGTCACACGGTGACATCCGGAGTCCTGCCTAGCCTGCTGCAGCCCGGTTCACCGGAGTCCTGTTAGCCCAATGCTACAGCCCGGATTCACACGCTGCTGACCGACATGCTCGATGTTGATTCATGTATGCCTGTACCCGTAAGTTAGTGCCACTTTGGGTTCACGACTAGTCATGTCGGCCCGGGTTCTCTGTGATATGGATGCTAGCGACACTATCATATACATGAGCCAAAAGGCGCAAACGGTCCCGGACCATGGTAAGGCGACACCCGTGGGAATACCGTGCGTGAGGGCGCAAAGTGATATGAGGTGTTACCGGCTAGATCGATGTGACTTGGAATCGGGGTCCTGACAGTCAAGCAGCCGCCTGGCGGTCAGAAGGATGCCTACTACGCCCTCCATCACATGCGGGAGATCGTAAGGGACCATAATCAACTTCTGCTACCAAATAGTCTCAAAGATTGGGCCGCATGCTTGTCGGCAATCCAGGATGCGGACCTCAGACAAGAATTCTTTCGCATCCAATCGGAGTTTGCGGAAATCGTCCATCAAGATGTCCTTTGTACCTCAGGGCAGTTCTACCTCAGATATCAACCATCCAACAGTGAGATAGAAACAATGCTAGAAATGCAGGCTGACAACGATCACGATTTCATGACCACCACGAAAGACGGCGGCTTCATCCATGCTCCGGTCCCTGAGTCGAGTCGAAAGTAGTGATGCTATGTAGTTCTGAAATATCGATTAGCTCATGTTGTAATTAAACTTTAATGAACATGTACATCTCTTTGGTTTGGACAGTCGTTCAACTTATATGTAATCGATGCTATTTATTAGTAGGACCATGAATCCTGCTATTAATATGTTGCTTTTCTCTTTCGATCCTTTTGTTGCATACGTATATATTGCTTATGTATTGTCTGTGAATTGCTACTAATGTTTTGTTTGTCTAGTGCATAGAGATGTCGTCGTATGCCGTGTACAAGGGTAAGGTTCCCGGAGTCTTCGACGACTGGGAGGAGTGTCGGAGACAGGTTCACCGTTTCAGCGGTAACAGTTACAAAGGGTACACCACTAGGGCGGAGGCGGAAGCTAGATACACGCGCTATCTAGCGGGAGAGAGAAGGGAGAAAAGGAGGAACCGGATGAAGACCAGTTTCATCGCGATGATGCTCATCGTGATGACCGCAGCTCTCTTCTATATGATGGTAGTTTAGATGATCGGTATCGACTTGTAATGTGAAGACAAACTCGCTACTCATGTTCTCGAGACTTGTAATGTTCTAACTTTGTTTGGTCTTTTGAATTCGGAGACTAATATGATGAATTGTATTCGGAGACTAATCTTTTATTTGTATTAGATAAATCTGTTGTTTATATGTTGTGATGTCTATATTCTATGTAGTAATATATTTTGTAACCTGTGCAAATATCAGAAAAGAAAAAAAAAATCCTAATATTCATACTAGTGGCGCACCATACTGCACTTTAGTGGCTCACTACAATAAACATACTAGTGGCGCATTACCAAGAAGTGCGCCATTAGTAACCCAGAGCACAAGGTAAATATGCCCCCCCCTGGGAGGCATAGTAATGGCCATTACTATCTGTGGTACTAATGGCGCACCAGGGGTGCGCCATTAGTATTTGTTACTAGTGGCGTGATAATAGTGGTGCACCTATAGTGCGCCATTAATGGCCGAAACAAGGCACACTTTGGGCTGTGGCGGAGGTATTTTTGCATAATGCCCTGCCCCCACCGAAAACTTGTACGAAGTGGGCACAGACGATTGATATGTCTCCAACGTATCTATAATTTATGAAGTATTCATGCACCTATATAATCATTCTTGGATGTTTTACAATCATTTTATAGCAACTTTATATCATTTTTTGGGACTAACCTATTGACATAGTGCCTAGTGCCAGTTGCTGTTTTTTGCTAGTTTTTTACATCGAGGAAAATCAATACCAAAGGGAGTCCAAACGCAACAAAACTTTCTGGAGATTTTTTCTGGACCAGAAGACACCCGGTGGGCCAAAGAAGTACCAGAGGGGAGCACAACCCACCAGGGTGCGCCTGGGGGCCCAGGTGTGCCTAGGTGGGTTGTGCCCACCTTGGTGGCCTCCCGCACTGTTGCCCTATAAATAGCCAAATATTCCAAAAACCTTCGGAGTAACCGTAGATCAGAAAAATCCACCGTTGCAAGCCTCTGTAGCCACAAAAAACCAATCTAGACCCCGTCCCGGCACCCTGCCGGAGGGGGAAATCATCATCGGTGGTCATCTTCATCATCCCGACGGCCACCATGATGAGGAGGGAGTAGTCCACCCTTGGGGCTGAGGGTTTGTACCAGCAGCTATGTGTTTAATCTCTCTCTCTCTCTCTCTTGTCCTTGGGATGCCACAATCTTGATGTATCGCGGGCTTTGTTAATATAGTTGGATCATATGGTGTTTCTCCCTCTCTATCTTGTTGTGATCAATTGAGTTTTCCCTTCGAGAGTTCGTTTTATCAGATTGAATACTTTTATGGATGTGAGAAGCACCTTATATATGTCTTGCATATGAATACCCTGGTGACAATGGGGCATTATATTGATTCACTTGAGATATGTTTTGGCACTCAACTCGCAGATTCCAGAGGTGACATTGGGGTAATCTATGCATAGGGGTTGATGCACGTTCTCATCTTTTATTTCCCTGGTAGAAATCTTGGGGCACTCTTTGAGGTTCTTTGTGTTGGATTGAGTATTATGAATCTAAATTTGCTTTGGTGTTATTTTAGTATGAACTCTTGATAGATTGATCGGAAAGAATATCTTAGTGTTATTTAAGTACAAAATCTTGGTAGATCGATCGGAAAGAATAACTTGGTGCTATTTTAGTATGAACTCTTGGATAGATTGATCAGAAAGAATAGCTACAAAAAATTTCTTCTTATGTTCTCCGCTAGATAGGAACTTTGGAGTGATTCTTCATCGCACTTTGAGGGATGGTTATATGATCCAATTAGATTAGCATTGTTGAGAGATTGCACTAGCGAAAGTATGGACCCTAGACCTCATTTTCAAGCATTGCAATACCGTTTGTGCTCCGTTTTATCAATTGCTACCTTGCTATTTTTATTGTTCTTATTACAAAAAACAAATATCTACTATCCATATTACACTTGTATCACCATCTCTTCGCCGAACTAGTGCACCTATACAAATTACCATTGTATTTGGTGTGTTGGGGACACAAGAGACTCTTTGTTATTTGGTTGCAAGGTTGTTTGAGAGAGATCATCTTCATCCTATGCCTCCCACAGATTGAAAAGCCTTAGGTCCTCCACTTGAGGGAAAATTTCTACTATCCAACAAAACTCTGCGCTTGGAGGCCCAACACGAGTTTACAAGAATAAAGTTGTGTAGTAGACATCAAGCTCTTTTCTGGCGCCGTTGCCGGGGAGGTGAGTGCTTGAAGGTATATCTTTAGTTCTTGCAATTGAATCTTTTAGTTTCTTGTTTTATCACTAGTTTGGTTTATAAAGGAAAACTACAAAAAATGGAATTGAGGTGGTCTCATATTGATCATCTTTATAATGTCTTTCGTGAAAATGATGGAAAGGAAAATTGTGCTCAATTGATAGAAGAAGAATTTAATAAAATGTTTGGCATAATTGATGAGCATGATTGCAATATTGTTAGTATGAATTCTTTGAATATCCAAAATGCTAATGATTATTGCACTAGTCATAAGAAACATGTTTCTTATAAGCATGTCAATTTTTATGGAGTGGAAAGACTTTGTGAAGACGTGCCTTATAGGGAAGATAGATTTTGTAAGAAGCATAAGCATGATAGAACAATCTTTTTTCTCAAAGTGATAGATGAATTTGCTACAAAATTATGCTATCTTTGTCCTATTACTTGTGAACTTCCAATAAAGTTGGTCACCTTAATTTCCAATGCATGCTTTTTCATGATCGAATCGTGTCCAAATATTGCAATAACTTGATCACCCTTGAACTTTATAATGAGCTTTGTATATTTTTGGGGAGTGAAGAATTGACACATAAAATAGTTGGTTTGAAGTATTCATTTTCATGGACGTCATTGAAACTAATCTAAAAAATATCTATATGTTTTGCATGGTAAATTGCAATGAGAATTCTTATATTGCCAACTATAGAAAGATGGGGAAACCAATAGAATATAAAAGGAATACTAATGAAAGGGTAAAGATTTCACTCTCCCTCCTATTGTCTCTCATGATGAAATAGGTGACGAGGTGGAGCTCCCTATTCAATTAATCTCATCAATAAGAAGCTTGAAAAAATTAATTAAACCCACACATGATGTGGTGAAGAAGAAGAAGAAAAGAAGAAAGAATAGAGGTAAAAAGGTATCTCCCCCAAATAATGCTGCTCCTATTATTGTTGTGCCTCATGAAAATGAATCAAAAATAATTGTGGAAGATGATGCACTTGATGATGATATTGCTTCTTTGTGTTATCGCACAATGTCCAAGAGCACTATTGATGATGATTTTGTTATGCCTATTGCTTGTTGTGATGATTATGATTGGGAAGATAATGACACTTCTTATAATCTTGGAAATCTTTTTGGCACCAACTTGGGAAATTATGTTGATAACAATTGTTATACCATTGGTGCTATTCATACTATTAATGATGAGAATGATTATGCGTATGATATTCCAAGCCACAAGCTTGGGGATGCTATATTTGATGAGAATGCCATGTTTGAGAATTTATTTGCTGCAACTAATGTTTGTCCCGAGCTTGGGGATGCTATGTTTAATGAAGATGATTTTTTTAGTCCCCCTACTTTGAATGATCAAATTTGCTATGATGATTGCATGCCTCCTATCTATGATGAGAACAAAGTTGCTATTTATGATGATTATTGTGATGATACTTATGTTATTAAAAGTAGTGATGATTATATTTATAAAACTTGTCATAGTTATGATTACCCTTTTCCTGAACATTACTCTTTTAACATGGAAACAATTTATAGTATTCGAGTTTCATATGATACTCCCACCATTGTGAATAAGAAGAAATTTTCTTATGTGGAAAGTAATAAAATTTCTATGCTTGTGGATCATGAAAATAATGCTTTATGTGATGGTTATATTGATGAATCTATTCATGATTCTACTGAAAATTATTATCAGAGAGGAACTTATGATTCATGATGCTCTCTTTATGTTCCAATTCTTATCTTTTATGCGAGCATCATTGAAATCATCATGCCTAGCTAAAAGGCATTAAAGAAAAGCACTTGTTGGGAGACAACCCAACACTTTTATCTACTGTTTTTGTGTGTTCACATGATTAGTCTACGGTATTAATATTGTTTTATAGCTTTTGTTTCAATAAATTGACTGCTACCTCTTGAGCTTGCGTTGGTTTTCCTTTGAAGAGGAAAGGGTGATGCAGCACAGTAGCGTAAGTATTTCCCTCGGTTTTGAGAACCAAGGTATCAATCCAATAGGAGATAGCACACAAGTCACCTAGTACATGCACAAAGAAACAAGAACCTCACAACCAACGTGATAAAGGGGTTGTCAATCCCTTCACGGTCACTTACAAGAGTGAGATCTGATAGAGATAATAAGATAAATATTTTTGGTATTTTTGTTGTATAGATTGGAAAATAAAGATTGCAAAAATAGAAATAGAAAATTGATAGGAAAATAATATGATGGAAGATATACCCGGGGGCCATAGGTTTCACTAGTGGCTTCTCTCAAGATAGCAATTTCTACAGTGGGTGAACAAATTACTGTCGAGCAATTGATAGAAAAGTGAATAGTTATGAGAATATCTAGGAATGATCATGTATATAGGCATCACGTCCGCGACAAGTAGACCGAAACGATTTTGCATCTACTACTATTACTCCACACATCGACTCTATCCAGCATGCATCTAGAGTATTAAGTTCATAAGCACAGAGTAATGCATTAGGCAAGATGACATCATGTAGAGGGATAAACTCAAGCAGTATGATATAAACCCCATATTTTTATCCTCGATGGCAACAATACAACACGTGCCTTGCTGCCCCTGCTTTCACTGTGAAAGGACACCACAAGATTGAACCCAAAGCTAAGCATTTCTCCCATTGCAAGAACGATCAATCTAGTAGGCCAAACGAAACTGATAATTCGAAGATACTTGCAAAGATATTTAAATCGTCCATAAAAGATCTCAGATAAGAATCAAATATTGTTCATAGATAATCTTGATCATAAACCCACAATTCATCGTATCTCGACAAACATGCCACAAAAAGAATTACATTGAATATATCACCAAGAGAATCGAGGAGAACTTTGTATTGAGATCCAAAGAGAGAGAAGAAGCCATCTAGCTAATAACTATGGACCCGCAGGTATGTGGTAAACTACTCACACATCATCGGAGAGGCTATGGTGTTGATGTAGAAGCCCTCCGTGATCGATTCCCCCTCCGGCGGAGCGCCAGAAAAGGCCCCAAGATGGGATCTCATGGGCACAGAAGGTTGCGACGGTGGAAATAGGGTTTCGTGGTGCTCCTGGATGTTTTCGGGGTATACGCGTATATATAGGAGGAAGAAGTACGTCGGTGGAGCTGCGAGGGGCCCACGAGGGTGGGGGCGCGCCCCCCTTCCTCGTGGCCTCCTCACTTCTTTCTTGACGGCTACTCCAAGTCTCCTGGATAACGTTTGTTCCAAAAATAACTCTCCCAATGGTTTCATTCCGTTTGATATTCCTTTTCTGTGAAACACCGAAATAGGCAAAAAACAGCAATTTGCATTGGGCCTTTGGTTAGTAGGTTAGTCCCAAAAAGGATATAAAAAGGTAAATTAAAGCCCATTAAACATCCAAAACAGATAATATAATAGCATTTAATAATCAAAAATTATAGATACGTTGGATACATATCAGTGCCAAGTAAAGCTTTTGGGATAGTGTGGATGATAGTTGACTTGAATCTGTGCAAAAACAGGAACTTTTGCGCTCAGTCCAGGAATTCTAAAAATTCACTTTAATATGCTGTTGATCAAAAATTTTTCCTAGTGATAGATATACAAATTCCCTATGTTCTCCTAATTTTTCAGTATTTTTGGAGTAGCAAAAGTATGGTTGTTTTCTAGATCATTATAGATAGTTCAGTCTTTGACAGATTCTATTTTCAATGCATAGTTTGCTTGTTTCCCAGTTTCTATGGCTTATAGTGCTTAATATAAATTATGGAAATGACAAGGTAAAGTAGGCGTTGTGTGAGTATAATTATGAATCTTGTCTTTGACAGTACCGAAGTGAATGATTTGTCTTTACCATACTAACCTATCTCATGAAGTTCCGTTAAGTTTAGTGTGATTGAGGTTTTCAAGTTTTGGGTGAGATATCGATATGAGGAGAATAAGGAGTGACTAGACCCTATGATTGGGGATGCTCAAGGCACCCCCAAGGTAATATTCAAGTAAGATCCAAGCAACTAAGCTTGGTGATGCCCCGGAACACATCCCCTCTTTCGTCTTCAACATTATCGGTAACCTCACTTGGAGCTATATTTTCATTCGTCACATGATATGAGTTTTTCTTGGAGCGTCATTTTATTTTGCTAGGGTTTTATTTCTTTTATTTAGAATAATTTTTTCTATCTTTTATTTCAATAAAAGTGGCAAGGATAGCCTTTACCATGCTTATTCTGCAAGTATATGAGTTGCTGTTTGAAAATAGAAAGTTTGTCGCTGTTGCAAAAATTCCCGAGAAAAGTCAGAATGTGATAAAATGTCGAAACTTTTTGCACAATAGGATCTGATAAATTTTCTACAGTGTGTTAAATTTTCGGAATTGTTTGAGTTAAATAAGTATGGATACTTCTTTATCCATTACAGACTGTCCTGTTTTGGCAGATTGCTGTTAAGTTTGCATTGTTTGCATATGTTTGCATGTTTAATGATTCTATTTGTGGATAGGAGTAGTAAATATGCAGAGGCATTTAATACGCAATGTTTAATAATAATTTTAGTGATTTTCTACAGTAGAGAATGATATGGTTTTTTGCATTGATTTATACTAACTTATCTCACGAGTTCTTGTTGATTTTTGTGTGGATGAAGTTTTTGAGATTTAGGGAAACCGTGATATAAAAGGAATTAAGGAGACACAAAAGTTCAAGCTTTGGGATGCCCAAGGCATCCCAAAATAATATTTCAAGAAGTCTCAAGCATCTAAGCTTGGGGATGCCTCAGTAGGCATCCCACCTTTCTTCATCAACAATTATCGGTTAGTATCGATTCAGCCTAAGTTTTTGCTTCTTCACATGAGTTGTGCTATTCTTGGAATTTAATTTAATTTTGCTTTGCTTGTAGTTTTAATAAAATACTTAGATCTGAAAGTTTTTAAATAAGAGAGAGTCCACAATTAGCTATGTATTCACTTAACTACTCGCTTGATCTTCACTTATATCCTATGAGTAAATTGTTGAATGAATTGAATATCATGAAGTTGAAATTATATGTTCATATCATGCCTAGTAGTAGCTTCACATTGGGTTTAGAAAGTGAAACATTTTGAAGCTTGACAATCACAATATTGGTCATACAAGAGATTCTTGAATGATTACTATAAGGAAGAGAACTTTCACATGCAAATATATTATCTTGGACATCTTCTATGATTGTGAATACCCATTAATTATTTTCAAACTTGAGAAAATTAGTTGAAGTTGGACAAGGAAGACAAGGTAATGAGTTATGTTCGGGTATATTTGCATAGAAGTTATATTGTTATGGATCCTCCAACATGTGGTGTTTGCCTAGGATCTTTTGCTAGCAAAAAATCTGTACTAAGTAGAGATACTACTTGTGCATCCAAAAACCCTTAAACCCAGTTTCTTTCCATGAGTGTCCACCATACCTACATATGTATTGAATAATATCTCTCAAGTAAGTTGTCATCGGTCCATAAAGCAATAAAAATACTCCTAAATATGTTTGATCTTTTATTATAAGGGAAAATTGAGCATTGTACGAACTTGTGATGGCAAAGTAGAAAAAGCAACGGACTGCATAGTAAAGGTTGCTATTATAAGGGGCAATATAACGTGATGTTCCTTTGCATTAATAGCTTGGGCATCCAAATAAAAAGCGCATGACAACCTCTGCTTCCCTCTTCAGAGGGCCTATCTTTTACTTTTCATTATTTACTTTTATGCAAAGAGTCAATAGTATGCATTCTCATTTCAATCTCAATTATTGTCTAATTGGCAAGCATCATGTGGTGGGGAAAGATCTAGGTACATATGACCAGTCAAATATATTTGGTCATGATTTCTTATTGTTGACAATTATCTCTATGATAAATTAGTTGGGAGGCAAAATTTAAGCCCCTATCTTTCTCTATGTTCGATGGATGCCAGCAATCATGGAAGACTATATAATGATTGAGTATGTGGAGCTCTTACATAGACTCTATTGAATAAATTGAATTGCAATTGTTTGGTGACTAAGAATATAGGTTGTTGAGTTTCAAGAGAATTCATTTTTTGAACCTTAACATGTGAATTGGTTGCTACTTTAACATGAGAAGTTTTATGAGAAAGAATTGCTATTATGATGCTAGGAAAAGTATTTGAAATTATCATTGATCAACTTACGCACTTTGCTAGCATTCACACTTCATAAATTAATTCTTTTATCATTTACCTACTCGAGGACGAGTAGGAATTAAGCTTAGGGATGCTGATACATCTCCAACATATCTATAATTTATGAAGTATTCATGTTGCTATATTATCATTCTTGGATGTTTATAATCATTTTATAGCAACTTTATATCATTTTTTTGGGACTAACCTAATGACATAGCGCCCAGTGCCAGTTGTTGTTTTTTGCTTATTTTTTACATCGCAGAAAATCAATACCAAATGGAGTCCAAACGCAGCGAAACTTTTTGGAGATTTTTTCCTGGACCAGAAGACACTCGGTGGGCCAAAGAAGTACCAGAAGGTAGCTCCGAGGGGAGCACAACCCACCAGGGCGTGCTTGGGGGCCCAGGCACGCCCAGGTGGGTTGTGCCCACCTCGGTGGCTTCCCGCACCCCCTCTTTGCCCTTTAAATTGCCAAATATTCAAAAAAAACCTTGGAGTAACCCTAGATTAGAAGTTTCGCCGCCGCAAGCCTCTCTAGCCATGAAAAACCAATCTAGACCCCGTTCCGGCACCCTGCCGGAGGGGGAAATCATCACCGGTGGCCATCTTCATCATCCCGGCGGCCACCATGATGTGGAGGGAGTAGTTGTGTGTTTAAATCTCTCTGTCTCTCTCTCGAGTTCTTGAGATGTCACGATCTTGATGTATCATGGGCTTTGTTAATATAGTTGGATCATATGGTGTTTCCCCCTCTTTATCTTGTTGTGATGAATTGTGTTTTCCCTTTGAGATTTCGTTTTATCGGATTGAATATTTTTATGGATTTGAGAAGCACTTGATATATGTCTTGCATATGTTTTGGCACTCAACTCGTGGGTTTCCGAGGTGACATTGGGGTAATCTATGCATAGGGGTTGATGCACGTTCTCGTCTTTTGTTTCTCCGGTAGAAATCTTGGTGCACTCTTTGAGGTTCTTTGTGTTGGATTGAGTATTATGAATCTAAATTTGCTTTGGTATTATTTTAGTACGAACTCTTGATAGATTGATCGGAAAAAATAACTTAATGTTATTTTAGTACGAACTATTAATAGATCGATCAGAAAGAATAACTTGTTGTTATTCTATTACGAATTCTTGGATAGATCGATCGGAAAGAATAGCTACAAACAATTTCTTCTTATGTTCTTCGCTAGATAGGAACGTTGGAGTGATTGTTCATCGCACTTTGAGGGATGGTTATATGATCCAATTAGATTAGCATTGTTGAGAGATTTCACTAGCAAAAGTATGGACCCTAGGCCACATTTTCAAGCATCGCAATACGATTTGTGCTCCGTTTTATCAATTTCTACCTTGATGTTTTTTATTGTTCTTATTACAAAAACAAATATCTACTATCCATATTACACTCCTATCACCATCTCTTCGCCGAAGTAGTGCATCTATACAAATTACCATTGTATTTGGTGTGTTGGGGACACAAGAGACTCTTTGTTATTTGGTTGCAAGGTTGTTTAAGAGATACCATCTTCATCCTAGGCCTCCCACAGATTGATAAACCTTAGGTCATCCACTTGAGGGAAAATTGCAACTGTCGTACAAAACTCTGCGCCTGGAGGCCCAACACGAGTCTACAAGAATAAAATTGCATAGTACACATCATCGGTGTTTGCCGAATTGAGGGGACTAACTACCCCCAAGTACCCCTTGAGAGGATACGGAATTCTGGTTGTCCGAGTGGTTTTATATAGATGACATGCCACTATACGACCCAGTTCAGCCTAGCCTTTTAGAATTCTCCTCGAAACCTCCGAAAAAGTACTATAGCTGGAGACACTACAAGAAATATGGCAACTTGCCACCATCAATATTGGTTATTGAATGGTTGTTGTTTTTCACTTGTGACCTTTTTGTGACCAAGCGAGTAGATCCTACGACCAATTGTTTTGGTCACTAGCACTCTAGCCAGACCACGTCAGATCCAATGGGGCAAAATTGCGACCAACAGAATTTGTTGTTGATAAGAATCATCCAGGTCCAGTCTAGCTCTCTCTATGGCCCGAGCCTAGTAATTCAACCTTTTTTGATTTTTTGCATGATTTTTTGGGGCCTTCTCTATCCTGGGCCTTCACCTTTCCACACAATCCGTTTCCTTTTTGTTTCTACTTTCTTTTTGAGTCGAGGCCTGCTAGTCCATGTCATTTTGGACCATGGAAACTTAATAGTACAAGTATATTTGGGTCGTGGCCTCTATCAGGTCTAGTAAGAACATTTCTGGAGAATTTTACTATTGAAGTAGAATGTGCACAACACATTACAGGAAAATAGCACATATAGCAGCAGATAATTTCATTTCACTCCTACTACAACTCACTACACCATACACAGTACATGACACTTCGTCCTTCATTTTTTTTCATTTCACTCCTACTACAGCTCACTACACCATAGACACTACATGACACTTCGTCCTTCAATTTTTTATTAGGCAGTAGACGAGTACATCTGACTTCAAATAAACAGTACCGTTCTTGGAAGCATCTTTGGTAATGTCATCACTTGAGCACCAGCAGCGTTCACAGCCTTCACGTTGTGCAAAAGAGTCATGGCTTGTAGCAAGATACTAAAAATGAAACAAAAATGCATATAACTACTTCATACATTTTGTTTCCATGGTCCCTTATACTCAGGGTTTGGAACGGCTGGATCTGTCCATTTGCCATCTTCCCCGTCATCCAAATTCTCAGACTGCCATATAGGTATTAAACAATGTTAATCTGGACATACAAGCAGAACACAAAACAGAGTAAAACTATTTAACAAAGGGAAAATGGGAACCTTTGTCACATCAGGGTCAGTATATTTCCTTGGAAATATCATCAAAACACTGCAAAGAATAATGTGCATCAGACAAGTAACCACCAAAGATAAAGCATCAAGACGAACTGAATATGGTGTCCATTTTATAATACAACTGCATCGTCAGAATTAAAAACAACATATGGATATTCAATGCTGGATGAGACCATATAAAATACCACTACACAAAATAGGCCGTTGCACGCCGTGGTGCTCCATCTTACTCAATACAACCTCAAGGAACCACAAGCGTTGCTTGCTCCCTTTGCCTTGCGCCGTGGTGCACTATGTTTGTGCAGATCTGCCGGTGCAACAAATCCCTGGTGTGTTCCCCAGACTGTACACAGGCACAAGAGCAAGGCTGCAGCATCCAAGACAAGACCAAGTCGAAGAGATAGCTCTTTGAGAAATTAGAGAGCGGATCAACAAGACCAAGTTAGGCCGAAGAAGCAAAATACCTCTGAGGGAAAACCTCCCTTGCCGGGCAGGTGAGCCTGGTGAGGTCGAGGCTGCCCAGAAGTCAAGTCTGAAGGATGTCCCGGCAGGCTTGCTGAGCACGATGATGGCGGGCTACCCCGTCAAGGCTCCACCGCTCCACCTCATAGTGGCGCAAGTCATCGTTCGGTGCAGTGTCAAGCCCCCAAGTGACTAAGTGGCTATTATTTGACATATGGCAGCCACTTCTGAAGGAAATCACCTCCAGATGACACCCATCTAGAGACGTGTCAAGCAGACATGAGAGAAGGTGGCCGACTTGCCGGGCACGCCATGATGTGACACTAAGCAGCACATTTAATGCGCTCTGCCCTGTCTACAGAGTTAGGTACGATATCACTGTTTGCTATCTAATCATTGCACAATGACTGATTTTCCATTGTGGTAACCCCTTGGTCTATAAAATGAGGGCCATGGCAACCTTAGAAAGGATTTGAACCCTTGTAAACTCATACGCGCGTAGCTGCTCTCACCCCGAGGCAACCCTACCGGGCTTGAGCGCTGCATTTCCACCACGGTCCTCTCATCAATCCACTAAAGCAGGAGTAGGGTTTTACGCCTCGCGGCGGCCCGAACCTGGGTAAAACTGCCCGTGTGATCTCTGCCGTGCTGCGCTACGCCCTTCGCTCTTTGTGCAATGTGCCCTTCCCCCCGCCGAACCACCAAGGGGCCGATGGCCCCATAGGTGGCTGTGGTTTCCCACGACATCTTTGGCGTGCTAGGTAAGGGACTGCGCTTGCATGAACCCGATAAGCATACGTAGCATGTCATCATCTTCATCGCCTCCTTCATCGACAACTTCATCATCCATGCTGCCCAAGAAGAAGCCCGGTGTCGCAGCTCACCCGTCCACCTTGAAGGCCCCGTCGTATGCGACGACCGATGCCACAGGGGATACGGAGACACACGGGAATGTGGACGCTGCGGGGACGTGGCCGCCATAGGCGGCATCATCACCACCTCCCCCACGGCCGAAACGGGAGCAGAGGCATCGGAGAAGGACAACACCAGCTGCGTCCCAGCGGCCAGGCTCCAAGAGGTACGGGTGGAGAGATAGTTTCGTCTGCACCTCTCAGCCCGGCCGAAGGGCACAACCACAGCGGTGGCACTCGCTCTAGGGAGAATTGCAACTCTCCGGCCGCTACCGCTGCGGGCGCGGCTGCAGGGCATGCACTATCAGGAGTTAGGCGACGCTACGTTCTACATCGTCATCCATGCCAAGCACTACTTTGGAGGCCATGGCACGGGCCCAACTGTTGTTGATATTTCCGCCGGCAACCGATCAGAGGGATGAGTGGAGAGCCACCATTCAGAGCCTGATTGGTTTCGCCGAGGCGGGAGGATCACAGCGAGCAGGCCCGTCGCGGCCTCCACAGGCAACGAGGGCCCAAGCCGCTAGCCGTACCGGAGGGGCCACCCCCACGGTGCAGTCCCCTCGGCGGCAGCTAGCGCAAGGGCCGCAGCCAGAACCACGTGACAAGGAACCCGACGACATCTTGATGAGGACATCAATACCATTGCTACACCCACAGCCCCTGCTGCTATACATACTGGACCAATTACTAGAGCTCATGCAAGCCAATTAAATTACTAGGTACTTTCGTTTCTTGGTAACGATTCTAATGTTCATGAGAATATGATGCTGCCTAAATTGGATACATTTGTTTTGCTTACAAATGAAGGGCCTAGCTTGGACAAGAAAGATGAACTATCGGTGTCAAAACCGGTGGATCTCGGGTAGGGGGTCCCGAACTATGCGTCTAGGCCAGATGGTAATAGGAGGCAGGGGACACGATGTTTTACCCAGGTTCGGGCCCTCTTGATGGAGGTAAAACCCTACGTCCTGCTTGATTAATATTGATGATATGGGTAGTACAAGAGTAGATCTACCACGAGATCAGAGAGGCTAAACCCTAGAAGCTAGCCTATGGTATGATTGTTGTTTTTACGGACTAAAACCCTCCAGTTTATATAGACACCGGAGAGGGCTAGGGTTACATAGAGTTGGTTACAATGGTAGGAGATCTACATATCTGTATCACCAAGCTTGCCTTCCACGCCAAGGAAAGTCCCTTCCGGACATGGGACGAAGTCTTCAATCTTGTATCTTCATAGTCCAGGAGTCCGGCCGAAGGTATAGTCCGGCTATCCGAACACCCCCTAATCCAGGACTCCCTCAGTAGCCCCCGAACCAGGCTTCAATGACGATGACTCCGGTGCACAAATTGTCTTCGGCATTGCAAGGCGGGTTCTCCTCCAAATTCCGTGTACCTGTTGAATAGTGTCCGGTTTCTTGTAAATGTAGTGCTCCTTGGATTCTACGCCCAATAATGGTCGTTTTCCACGTGTCAAACGAATACGAAAAGTCAGGGTGTTTTTTATATTTACACCCCTAGCCGCGTGAATGAGCCGCCTATTTAAGGGGACGAGGATTTAGATCCAAACCACACCTTCTCCCCTCCACGAGTATTCATCAGAGCGTATCCGACAGAGGTCCATTCTATCATGGACTGCCGCTGCAGCTCCTCCTCTCGCCCTTCCAGCCCTCAGCCTAGAGATTGGAAGAGGTGCTCCATCCCGCACAGCGAGCTAGTGACGCTCCAGACCAAGGGATTTCTCCCCCCGGCCTATATGGTCTCGGTTCGAGCCGGACTTGCCACCTATAATGGCGGAGAGCAAGCGGAGAGCACCCCCAATCCCTGCAAAGGAGAGCGGGTATGCCTTGTCCCTTACTTAATAAGAGGGCTCGGATTTCCAATTCATCCGTTTCTCCGGGGGCTCCTGGAGTTCTATGGCCTCCAGCTGCACAACCTCACGCCTGCCTCCATATTGCATATCGCGGGCTTCGTAGCCCTTTGCGAGTTGTTTTTGGGTTGTGAGGCTCATTTTGCGCTGTGGAAAAGGCTATTCTGCCTCATGCCCCGTTCTAAGAAGGGGTCAATATATCAAGTGGGCGGAGCCGAAGTGTGGCGCATCGCCGGGACCGGATATCTATCCGGAACCCCAAAGAAGGCGTCCGAGGACTGGCCTTCGGAATGGTTTTACATAGAGGACGTCCCGCTGCCGGATCCTGTCCGGATCGGCCTCCCTGAGTTCGACAGTGCTCCCCTAAAGAAGCGCCTAAGCTGGCGTCCACGGGGCCCTCAGAGGGAAAGTGACAGGGACGTTATTTACCTGATGGGCCGGATAAGATTGTTAGCTCATTCCGGACTGACCATGATCGGGGTCATGGCCGCATGCATCATGCGAGGGGTGCAGCCGCTTCAGTATAGAGGCCGCCCCATGTGGGACTTCAACGGGGAGGACGACGCCACCCGCTACGGCCGTAACGGGCCGGATTCGGCTGCCGCTCTAATAAAGAACTTGTCCGCTTTGTATAAGGGAGAAGAGGAGGAATTTCTCCGTGTCAACCCACATGGTGGATTTTCTATGTACAATCCCCCAAGTTGGGTAAGTGGACACTTTTACTTGCCCATCCATTTTATTGTTAAATATTCAGTCTAATGACTTCAACGCAGGAACTGCGCCAGGCTGTTAAAGAAATAAACAGCCCTCCTCCACAACCCGAGGATCCGGGACGGTCCCTCGACCTTGCCTCTCAAGAGGATCCAGACTTATCTGTGGAGCTGATTGATGGGGTGTTTCATCAATTGAGCAAGGACAATGCCTTGGTGGCCATTACGGCCGATTATCCTGGGCTACTCCCAACCTCACAGGTAACTGAGACCGGAGTCCCAGCACTTTGAAAAGGGATCTATCCTCGCGTGTTTTAGATTGCTGTATGACAACCGTGTTTTGCAGGGGAGGTCCTTGAGACGGGAGGCCGAGCCTGCGGTGACTAGCCAACGAGGGGCGGCAAGGCCCCGCGGGCTGAAAAGAAGTGCGGTCCGTACTAAGGTGTCGGCGCAAAGGTATAGCGCGCCATCTTATTCCCAGGTGTTATTTCTTTGACGCATATTAACGCTCGTGCTCTCTTCAGGACGGAGAGACCTCGCCGGACTATATCCGGAGAGGTTGCCAATCGCGCCTCCACTAGCCAGGCTCCAAAGCCTGGTTCGGAAGCGGAGGCCAACACAAGGCGCGCACCGGACGCTCCTCCGACAGAGGATGCGGACAGGGTGTCTGCCACCAATTCCGAGGTGGAGAGTGCCATGAACCACAGGCGTTGCCGGACAGTTCTTCGCGACGCTTGTTTCTCCCAAGAGGCATTGGATGCCTTCAATTCGGGAGATGCGTACCTCCGTGCCGCTCAAAATGGTCTAGCCAGAGCCACAGAGCAATATGTAAAGGACATACGGGTAAGAAAATTTTGGTAATTATATGTATACTGGTGGGTGGGTGGAATCAAATCCGAAACGTCACCCAATCTGAGACCCATTGATGAGGACATCAATACAATTGTTACACCCACAGCCCCTGCTGCTATACATACTGGACCAATTACTAGAGCTCGTGCACGCCAACTAAATTACCAGGTACTTTCGTTTCTTGGTAATGATTCTAATGTTCATGAGAATATGATGCTGCCTAAATTGGATACATTTGTTTTGCTTACAAATGAAGGGCCTAGCTTGGAGAAGGATGAACATTGGAGCAAGAACAAGCATGGAGATGATGGCATGCGCAAGGGGAACAAGAACGGAGTTACAAGTGATGATTTCAGGACTTTGAAGCCACCATAATGGGTGCATGAAGCCTTGGACGAAATATACAAGATGCCACTTCATAAATTTCGTCCCGAGGCTATTTTAGGTGCTGCGTCACCTTATTATTGGGCCAGGCCCATGTAATTTCGAAATACATAAGTATAGGCTATTTTTAGAGTACGTATGTGTGGGGAAACAAGAGATAGGGTTGATTTCGGACCCCTCCACCAAGGGCCACGAAATTCCCCCCTCTTCCTCCATATATACAACCCTTAGGGCATTGTTTAGACTTCGGGTTTGTTTAGATTAAAAGTTCGCCATAGCTGCAACTTCGCGTACTTCGTTTGTGTTCAACGACCAGACAAAGGCGTCACAGAACCCCACCTTGATCAATAAAGCTTTCATCTTATATTCGCAATATCCAGATTGCAATCTCAGTTTCTTGCTTGTTCTTCGTTTGCTCGCAGGAAACAGACCCTCATGGTCAGGTTGATCGTGCTCCGGCGTGGTCAATAACCTCTCGGAGTTGGTTTAGCGATTGCTAAGGCGCGACGTCCTCGCACGTTCGTAGTCAGATCGTCAAAGTGAACTGCCACCAAAGCGATATCCATCATCTCATCGAAAGACGGGACACCTTTGCCTCTATCAAGTGGTATCAGATTTCCAGGTTGCTCGGTGAGATTTTACAGTTTTTCGTAGTTTAGATCGAGTCTGTTCTTCATACCTACAGTCCACGAAAAAGCCAAAAAAAATTAGGGTTAGTTCATCATATCCGAACCAATCTGAGCCTTTGCATAATCTTTTTAGGGTTTTGCTTTGTTGAATTTGCGGTTGCATCATCGTGTCTAGTTGCTGGTCTTAGCGTTAGTCTTTTAGAGTTTCGAGTTCTGGTCATAAGTTGTCACGCCGCCACCGCACCATCATCATCGCCCCTGTCACCTACCACCACCGCTCCGAATCCGTATCCATATACCACCACCAATCCGTATCCATATACCACCACCGATCCATATCCATATGTTACCACCGACCACCGCTGCCATATACCACCACCGCTGCCATATACCACCACTATATATCCACCACCAATCCGAGTTCCTTGCATATTAGGTGTGTTTTTGAGATCCATCTAGATTCCGATTCGTTTTTCCTTGCCGGAGTAGGTTTCGGAAAAAAAAAGAGTCCGAAAACCACCCTCCGTTTAGGCCCAAAATTTTTCGAAAAACCATTTTTCGAAAAAAATTCTGCCTATCCTATTTTTAGGTGTTTCTGAGTGTTTTGAGACAGGTGCCATTATAGGAAGTTTTTTTTTACCCGTTTCCAGTTTTTGGGTCCGGGCAGTCAAAAAAACGAAAAAAAAATTTGGTCGAAAAAATTTCGTGCCCATCCTGTCAGTTTAACCTAGGAAGAGTTTTGAGACACTCGCCATTATAGTGATTTTTAGCAAAAAAAAGCAGCGCAAAAAAAAGAGCGCAAAAAAAAAGAGTGAATTTTTTTTCCAAAGTGTGCTTTTTCCTTGTTTACGTGCCGCGCCGTGATTTTGTTGGTGTTCTAGGCTCGCGTCTCTAGCACAGTCTAGCCTAGGACCAGCACAGTACCGTCGTTGAGCATTTATTCAACTTTGCATCTCTGAATTGATTATTGTTGACCCTTTTTGCTACCATATTATAAGCCTTCCCAGCTCTACATACATCTACGTCGTGCGTTTGACTCTCCCTGGTAATCGCTCTATCCAAGCTTTGAGAGTTTTTGACTACAACAGTTGCCGATCACCGCCTGCTGCTGGGTAAGAACTGGTAAGAATTTGAGATTTGCTTGACGGATTTGTGACACCCACCACCACCTCTTCTTAGTAGTCTGTACGATCATATTCTTGTGTGTTTCTATTGCTGCTAACCATGGTAGGATCACAAGCCGATGAGACTGATTGGGAGAACCTGACGAACAAACAACTACATGATCAATTTCAGCAAATGATGAGTGGACAGGTGCAAGATGTGCTAAACAGATTTGACGAGGCCATGGAGAAGATAGATGGCATGGAGAAGACGTTCGAAACAAAGCTTGATAGCAAGTTTAATGAATTGCTCGCGCGTTTACCACCACCACCGCCGGCTGCACCTATCGCACCTCTGCAACACCAACAACAACGCATCCTTCCGAATCAGTATGGACGAGCGAAGCGTGTTCCTATTGAGGATGGCCAAACTTCTGGTGCTGCTGTTCCTGTTATTGATGCTTCTTTGGCTCCTGCTACTGCTGCTGCTGGTACCCAGGAGGATGATGAGTATGCGGGCGATTATGAGGATGAGGTTGATCAAAATCAGAACTACGTGCACCCACCAGCACCACCACCAGCAGGTCGACCTCAGGTATATATTCGTAATGGTAGGCCTGCACCACCACCTCAGGTACGAGATGATGTGCATATTCCTAAACTGAAATTGAATATTCCACCATTTGAGGGTAGATATGTTCCTGATATATATCTTACTTGGGAGTTAGAACTGAACAACGTTTTACATGTTTACAATATCCCGAGGAGAGACGGGTTGCTGCTGCTGTTTGTGCTTTCACTAGTTTTGCATGTGTATGGTGGTCTGAACATTGTAGATTATATCCTATTCCAACTACTTGGGTTGCTTTGAAAACTGCTATGCGTACGCGTTGGGTTCCACCATATTATCAACGTGAATTGCTTCAAAAATTGCAGCGTTTAAGACAAGGGAAAAATTCTATAGAAGAATATTATCAGGAATTACAAACTGGCATGATTAGATGTGGTATTGTTGAGGAGAATGAAGCTATGCTTGCACGTTTTCTGGGTGGATTAAATAGAGAGATTCAGACCATTCTAGACTATAAGGAGTATACTAATATCACTCGTTTATTCCATCCTGCTTGTAAAGCTGAACGTGAAGTGCAGGATCGACAAGCATTGGCGCGATCTAACTTTTCTGCAGGCCGACCTTCATCATGGACACCGCGTGCATCTTCTACTTCAACTGCACCAGCACCTCAATCAGGTGCCTCCTCCAGTCGTGATACAAGAAAATAGGCACAACCACCATTATCTGCCAAGAGCGCACCTGCTGGGCCTGCACAGAGTTCTTCTTCTTCCATGGCATCAACAGGGCACACAAGTGATATTATTTGTCGTCGTTGTAAGGGAGGAGGTCATTATGCGAGAGAATGCAAATCTCCGCGTGTGATGATTGCTACCGCAGATGGTGGATATGAGTCCGCTAGTGACTATGATGAGGAGACTTTGGCTCTTATTACACGTGAAGAACATGGTGGAGATGATTCTGATCATGAGACACAATACATGGCTCCTGAAGACGCTGACAGGTATGAATGTTTAGTTGCTCAACGTGTTTTGAGTGTGCAGGTCACACAAGCTGAGCAAAATCAGAGGCACAATTTGTTCCATACCAAGGGAGTTGTGAAGGAACGTTCTGTGTGCGTCATAATAGACGGAGGGAGCTGCAACAACTTGGCTAGCATGGAGATGGTGGAGAAGCTTTCTCTCACCACAAGACCACATCCACATCCTTACTACATCCAATGGTTCAACAACAGCGGCAAGGTTAAGGTAACACGTACTGTTCCTGTGCATTTTAGTATCTCTACATATGCTGATTATGTTGATTGTGATGTGGTACCTATGCAAGCATGTTCCTTATTACATGGTAGACCATGGCAATTTGATAAAAACTCTGTACACCATGGTAGAAACAATCACTATACTCTTGTTCATAAGGATAAAAATATTACTTTGCTTCCTATGACTCCTGATTCCATTTTGAAAGATGATATTAATAGAGCTAATAAAGCAAAACAGGAGAAGAATAAGAGTGAAAATCAGATTGTGGCAAAAGAATTTGAGCAACAAATGAAGCCTAATAATAAACCATCTAGTGTTGCTTCTGAAATTAAATTGAAAAGTGCATGTTTATTTGCCACCAAATCTGATATTGATGAGCTAGATTTCAGCAAATCTATTTGCTATGCTTTTGTGTGCAAAGAGGCATTATTTTCATTCGAGGACGTGCCTTCCTCTTTGCCTCCTGCTGTCACTAACATTTTGCAGGAGTTCGCTGACGTCTTTCCACAAGACGTGCCACCGGGATTACCGCCTATTCGAGGGATTGAGCATCAGATTGACTTAATTCCCGGTGCTTCACTGCCAAACCGTGCACCATACCGTACCAATCCAGAGGAGACGAAGGAGATTATGCGTCAAGTACAAGAGCTTCTCGCCAAAGGTTATATACGTGAATCCCTTAGTCCTTGTGCTATTCCTATTATTCTAGTGCCAAAAAAGGATGGTACATCACGTATGTGTGTTGATTGTAGAGGCATTAATAATATTACTATTCGTTATCGTCATCCTATTCCTAGGCTCGATGATATGCTTGATGAATTGAGTAGCTCTACAATATTCTCCAAAGTTGATTTGTGTAGTGGATACCATCAAATTCGTATGAAATTGGGAGATGAATGGAAAACAGCATTTAAAACTAAGTTTGGATTATATGAGTGGTTAGTCATGCCTTTTGGGTTAACTAATGCACCTAGTACTTTCATGAGATTAATGAACGAAGTTTTACGTGCCTTCATTGGACGATTTGTGGTAGTTTACTTTGATGACATATTGATTTATAGCAGATCTTTGGAAGAACATTTGGAACATTTACGTGCTGTTTTTATTGCTCTACGTGATGCACGTTTGTTTGGTAACCTTGGGAAGTGCACCTTTTGCACCGATCGAGTATCTTTTCTTGGCTATGTTGTTACTCCACAGGGAATTGAAGTTGATAAAGCCAAGATTGAAGCTATTGAGAGTTGGCCGCAGCCCAAAACGGTCACACAAGTGAGTAGTTTTCTTGGCCTCGCTAGATTCTATAGGCGTTTTGTGAGAGATTTCAGCACCATTGCTGCACCTCTCAATGAGCTTACAAAGAAAGATGTGCCTTTTCTTTGGGGTACCGCACAGGAAGAAGCCTTCTCGGTATTGAAAGATAAGTTGACACATGCTCCTTTACTCCAACTTCCTGATTTTAATAAGACTTTTGAGCTTGAATGTGATGCTAGTGGAATTGGATTAGGCGGTGTGTTATTACAAGATGGCAAACCTGTTGCATACTTTTCTGAAAAAATGAGTGGGCCTAGTCTGAATTATTCTACTTATGATAAAGAATTATATGCTCTTGTTCGGACTTTAGAAACATGGCAACATTATTTATGGCCCAAAGAATTTGTTATACATTCTGATCATGAATCTTTGAAACATATTAAAAGTCAAGCTAAACTGAATCGTAGACATGCTAAATGGGTTGAATTCATTGAGACTTTTCCTTATGTCATTAAACACAAGAAGGGAAAAGAAAATGTTATTGCTGATGCATTGTCTCACCGCTATACTATGCTTTCACAACTTGACTTCAAAATATTTGGTTTGGAGACCATCAAAGATCAATATGTGCATGATGCTGATTTTAAAGATGTAATGCAGAATTGTAAAGAAGGAAGAATGTGGAACAAGTTCGTCGTTAACAATGGATTTGTGTTTCGTGCTAACAAGCTATGCATTCCAGCTAGGTCCGTTCGTCTTTTGTTGTTGCAGGAGGCGCATGGAGGAGGATTAATGGGACACTTTGGCGTGAAGAAGACGGAGGACGTACTTGCTACACATTTCTTTTGGCCAAAGATGAGACGGGATGTTGAGCGTTTTATTGCTCGCTGCACTACATGTCAAAAAGCTAAGTCACGACTCAATCCTCATGGTTTATATATGCCTTTGCCTGTACCTAGTGTTCCTTGGGAGGATAGATCTATGGACTTTGTTTTAGGTTTACCTTGAACAAAGAAGGGGAGGGATAGCATATTTGTTGTCGTGGATAGATTCTCGAAAATGGCCCACTTTATACCATGTCATAAAAGCGATGATGCTGTTAATGTTGCTGATTTGTTCTTTCGTGAAATTATTCGCTTGCATGGTGTGCCAAATACTATTGTTTCAGATCGTCATACTAAATTTCTTAGCCACTTTTGGAGATGTTTATGGGCTAAGTTGGGGACTAAACTGCTTTTTAGTACTACTTGTCACCCCCAAACTGATGGACAAACTGAAGTAGTCAATAGAACGTTGTCTACTATGCTTAGGGCTGTTTTGAAGAATAATAAGAAAATGTGGGAGGAATGCTTGCCTCATATTGAATTTGCTTATAATCGTTCATTGCATTCTACTACTAAGATGTGCCCTTTTGAAGTTGTGTATGGTTTCCTACCTCGTGCACCTATTGATTTGTTGCCTCTTCCATCTTCGGAGAAGGTTAATTTTGATGCTAAACAACGTGCTGAATTGATTTTAAAAATGCATGAGTTAACGAAGGAAAACATTGAGCGTATGAATGCTAAATATAAACTTGCTAGAGATAAGGGTAGAAAACATGTTGTGTTTGCACCTGGAGATCTTGTTTGGTTACATTTGCGTAAGGATAGATTTCCTGATTTGCGCAAATCAAAGTTAATGCCACGTGCTGATGGTCCCTTTAAGGTGTTAGAGAACATAAATGATAATGCATATAAACTTGAGCTGCCTGCAGATTTTGGGGTTAGTCCCACTTTTAACATTGCAGATTTGAAGCCTTATTTGGGTGAGGAAGATGAACTTCCGTCGAGGACGACTTCATTTCAAGAAGGGGAGGATGATGAGGACATCAATACAATTGTTACACCCACAGCCCCTGCTGCTATACATACTGGACCAATTACTAGAGCTCGTGCACGCCAACTAAATTACCAGGTACTTTCGTTTCTTGGTAATGATTCTAATGTTCATGAGAATACGATGCTGCCTAAATTGGATACATTTGTTTTGCTTACAAATGAAGGGCCTAGCTTGGAGAAGGATGAACATTGGAGCAAGAACAAGCATGGAGATGATGGCATGCGCAAGGGAAACAAGAACGGAGTTACAAGTGATGATTTCAGGACTTTGAAGCCACCATAATGGGTGCATGAAGCCTTGGACGAAATATACAAGACGCCACTTCATAAATTTCGTCCCGAGGCTATTTTAGGTGCTGCGTCACCTTATTATTGGGCCAGGCCCATGTAATTTCGAAATACATAAGTATAGGCTATTTTTAGAGTCCGTATGTGTGGGGAAACAAGAGATAGGGTTGATTTCGGACCCCTCCACCAAGGGCCACGAAATTCTCCCCCTCTTCCTCCATATATACAGCCCTTAGGGCATCGTTTAGACTTTGGGGGTTTTGTTTAGATTAAAAGTTCGCCATAGCTGCAACTTCGCGTACTTCGTTTGTGTTCAACGACCAGACAAAGGCGTCACAGAACCCCACCTTGATCAATAAAGCTTTCATCTTATATTCGCAATATCCAGATTGCAATCTTAGTTTCTTGCTTGTTCTTCGTTTGCTCGCAGGAAACAGACCCTCGTGGTCAGGTTGATCGTGCTCCGGCGTGGTCAATAACCTCTCGGAGTTGGTTTAGCGATTGCTAAGGCGCGACGTCCTCGCACGTTCGTAGTCGGATCGTCAAAGTCGACTTCCACCAAAGCGAAATCCATCATCTCATCGAAAGACGGGACACCTTTGCCTCTATCATTGCCTCTTCCATCTTCGGAGAAGGTTAATTTTGATGCTAAACAACGTGCTGAATTGATTTTAAAAATGCATGAGTTAACTAAGGAAAACATTGAGCGCATGAATGCTAAATATAAACTTGCTGGAGATAAGGGTAGAAAACATGTTGTGTTTGCACCTGGAGATCTTGTTTGGTTACATTTGCGTAAGGATAGATTTCCTGATTTGCGTAAATCAAAGTTAATGCCACGTGCTGATGGTCCCTTTAAGGTGTTAGAGAAAATAAATGATAATGCATATAAACTTGAGCTGCCTGCAGATTTTGGGGTTAGTCCCACTTTTAACATTGCAGATTTGAAGCCTTATTTGGGTGAGGAAGATGAACTTCCGTCGAGGACGACTTCATTTCAAGAAGGGGAGGATGATGAGGACATCAATACAATTGTTACACCTACAGCCCCTGCTGCTATACATACTGGACCAATTACTAGAGCTCGTGCACGCCAACTAAATTACCAGGTACTTTCGTTTCTTGGTAATGATTCTAATGTTCATGAGAATATGATGCTGCCTAAATTGGATACATTTGTTTTGCTTACAAATGAAGGGCCTAGCTTGGAGAAGGATGAACATTGGAGCAAGAACAAGCATGGAGATGATGGCATGCGCAAGGGGAACAAGAACGGAGTTACAAGTGATGATTTCAGGACTTTGAAGCCACCATAATGTGTGCATGAAGCCTTGGACGAAATATACAAGATGCCACTTCATAAATTTCGTCCCGAGGCTATTTTAGGTGTTGCGTCACCTTATTATTGGGCCAGGCCCATGTAATTTCGAAATACATAAGTATAGGCTATTTTTAGAGTCCGTATGTGTGGGGAAACAAGAGATAGGGTTGATTTCGGACCCCTCCACCAAGGGCCACGAAATCCACCCCCTCTTCCTCCATATATACAGCCCTTAGGGCATCGTTTAGACCTTGGGTTTTGTTTAGATTAAAAGTTCGCCATAGCTGAAACTTCGCGTACTTCGTTTGTGTTCAACGACCAGACAAAGGCGTCACAGAACCCCACCTTGATCAATAAAGCTTTCATCTTATATTCGCAATATCCAGATTGCAATCTCAGTTTCTTGCTTGTTCCTCGTTTGCTCGCAGGAAACAGACCCTCGTGGTCAGGTTGATCGTGCTCCGGCGTGGTCAATAACCTCTCGGAGTTGGTTTAGCGATTGCTAAGGCGCGACGTCCTCGCACGTTCGTAGTCGGATCGTCAAAGTCGACTTCCACCAAAGCAAAATCCACCATCTCATCGAAAGACGGGACACCTTTGCCTCTATCATTTCCTACCTCGTGCACCTATTGATTTGTTGCCTCTTCCATCTTCGGAGAAGGTTAATTTTGATGCTAAACAACGTGCTGAATTGATTTTAAAAATGCATGAGTTAACTAAGGAAAACATTGAGCGCATGAATGCTAAATATAAACTTGCTGGAGATAAGGGTAGAAAACATGTTGTGTTTGCACCTGGAGATCTTGTTTGGTTACATTTGCGTAAGGATAGATTTCCTGATTTGCGCAAATCAAAGTTAATGCCACGTGCTGATGGTCCCTTTAAGGTGTTAGAGAAAATAAATGATAATGCATATAAACTTGAGCTGCCTGCAGATTTTGGGGTTAGTCCCACTTTTAACATTGCAGATTTGAAGCCTTATTTGGGTGAGGAAGATGAACTTCCGTCGAGGACGACTTCATTTCAAGCAGGGGAGGATGATGAGGACATCAATACAATTGTTACACCCACAGCCCCTGCTGCTATACATACTGGACCAATTACTAGAGCTCGTGCACGCCAACTAAATTACCAGGTACTTTCGTTTCTTGGTAATGATTCTAATGTTCATGAGAATATGATGCTGCCTAAATTGGATACATTTGTTTTGCTTACAAATGAAGGGCCTAGCTTGGAGAAGGATGAACATTGGAGCAAGAACAAGCATGGAGATGATGGCATGCGCAAGGGGAACAAGAACGGAGTTACAAGTGATGATTTCAGGACTTTGAAGCCACCATAATGGGTGCATGAAGCCTTGGACGAAATATACAAGATGCCACTTCATAAATTTCGTCCCGAGGCTATTTTAGGTGCTGCATCACCTTATTATTGGGCCAGGCCCATGTAATTTCGAAATACATAAGTATAGGCTATTTTTAGAGTACGTATGTGTGGGGAAACAAGAGATAGGGTTGATTTCGGACCCCTCCACCAAGGGCCACGAAATCCCCCCCCCCCTCTTCCTCCATATATACAGCCCTTAGGGCATCGTTTAGACTTCTGGTTTTGTTTAGATTAAAAGTTCGCCATAGCTGCAACTTCGCGTACTTCGTTTGTGTTCAACGACCAGACAAAGGCGTCACAGAACCCCACCTTGATCAATAAAGCTTTCATCTTATATTCGCAATATCCAGATTGCAATCTCAGTTTCTTGCTTGTTCTTCGTTTGCTCGCAGGAAACAGACCCTCGTGGTCAGGTTGATCGTGCTCCGGCGTGGTCAATAACCTCTCGGAGTTGGTTTAGCGATTGCTAAGGCGCGACGTCCTCGCACGTTCATAGTCGGATCGTCAAAGTCAACTGCCACCAAAGCGATATCCATCATCTCATCGAAAGACGGGACACCTTTGCCTCTATCACCCATGGGCCAAGGAGTTTCCGAACTCGGAAATTTGGATTCTTGGATGCTGTCCAATGAATCTAGCCCGTCACTTGACTTTAAGTTCAGGTCTTGAGTGATGTCCTCCCCTCCGCGGGTATCCGGCTTGGAGGGATCGGGAATCCAGACATAGCTAGTCCTTAAGATAGATGAAGGGTCGCCGCACTGTCCCTCTACCACGGCAACATGATGGGTGACCTGGGGAGAGTTAATCTCTCTAACATCGGGTTTAGGCCCAATCTGGTCGTAATCCGTAGCGACTCCCAGGGCGGCGATGCGATCCAAGAGCTCGTTTAGGGAAGAGAGCTCCATTGTATCTAGCTGCTCGGCAAATTCTGAGCTGATGTGAAGATTGCTTTCGATGTCCCGAGAGGCCATCGTCGGCGCAGCAGCCGAACAGGCAGTCATAAGGAAACCACCTAGCCGGAGAGTTTGGCCGACAGCCAAAGCTCCCTTAGCAACGGTGCTGTCTTTAAAGACGGGATGAGGCATCCTTCTTGATGGTGATGGCACAGAGGAACTCTCAATGAAAGCACCAATGTCGGTGTCAAAACCGGCGGATCTCGGGTAAGGGATCCCAAACTATGCGTCTAGGCCGGATGGTAGCAGGAGGCAGGGGACACGATGTTTTACCTAGGTTCGGGCCCTCTTGATGGAGGTAAAACCCTACGTCCTGCTTGATTAATATTGATGATATGGGTAGTACAAGAGTAGATCTACGACGAGATCAGAGAGGCTAAACCCTAGAAGCGCCTATGGTATGATTGTTGTCTTTACGCACTAAAACCCTCCGGTTTATATAGACACCGGAGAGGGCTAGGGTTACATAGAGTTGGTTACAATGGTAGGAGATCTACATATCCGTATCACCAAGCTTGCCTTCCACGCCAAGGAAAGTCCCTTCCGGACACGGGACGAAGTCTTCAATCTTGTATCTTCATAGTCCAGGAGTCCGGCAGAAGGTATAGTCCGGCTATCCGGACACCCCCTAATCCAGGACTCCCTCATGAACCTTGGAGCAAGTTCAAGCATGGAGATGATGGCGTGCACGAGGGGAACACAAATAGAGTTACAAGTGATGATTCCAGGACTTTGAAGCCACCATAATGAGTGCATGAAGCCTTGGACGAAATATACAAGATGCCACTTCATAAATTTCGTCCAGAGGCTATCCTAGGTGCTGTGTGACCTTATTTTTGGGCCAGGCCCATGTAATTTCGAAATACTTGATTATAGGCTGTTTTTAGAGTCCGTATGTGTGGGGAAACAAGAGTTAGGGTTGGTTTCGGACCCCTCCTCCAAGGGCCACGAAATTCCCCCTCTCTCCTCCATATATACAGCCCTTAGGGCATCGTTTAGACTTTGGGTTTTGCTTAGATTAAAGCTCTCCATAGCTGCAACTTCGCGTACTTCATTTGTGTTCAACGACCAGACAAAGGCGTCACCGAACCCCACCTTGATTCATAAAGCTTTCATCTTATATTCGCAATATCCAGATTGCAATCTTAGTTTCTTGCTTGTTCTTCGTTTGCCTGTAGGAAACAGACCTTCCTGGTCAGGTTGATCGTGCTCCGGCATGGTCAATAACCTCTCGGAGTTGGTTTAGCGATTGCTAAGGCGCGACGTCCTCGCACGTTCGTAGGCGGATCGTCAAAGTCGGCTTCCACCAAAATGATAGCCACCATCTCATCGAAAGACGGTACACCTTTGCCTCTATCAAGTGGTATCAGATTTTTAGGTTGCTCAGTGAGATTTTACAGTTTTTCGTAGTTTAGGTCGAGTCTGTTCTTCATACCTAGAGTCCACGAAAAAGCCAAAAAAATTAGGGTTAGTTCCTCATATCCGAACAAATCTGAGCCTTTGCATAGTCTTTTTAGAGTTTTGCTTTGTTGAATTTGCGGTTGCATCGTCGTGTCTAGTTGCTGGTCTTAGCATCTAGTCCCTTAGAGTTTCGAGTTCTGTTCACATGTTGTCACGCCACCGCCGCACCATCGTCATCATCATCGCCATATACCACCACCCCACCATATACATCGCCGCTGCCATATACAACCACCAATCCAAGTCCACATATACCATCGCCATCACACCAATCCGAGTTCCACTAGATTCATCGCCCGCACCAGTCCGAGTTCCACCAGATTCATCTCCGCCACCAGTCCGAGTCCAGTATTTTGTTACTCTGTTATGGATTTCCAGATCACTCCATACTCCGAGTCGTGACAGAGTAGGACTCCTGAACTTTCGTGCTACCCACAGTAGACAAATAGTTCCAAACTCAAAAAATGGAAAAAGAAAGTCTCAAAAATTCCGGTAGGCAGTTTTTAGACCATTTGTAGACTTTTTCGAAAAAAAATTTGTTACGGAGCAAAAAAAGTGAAAAAATGAAAAAAAAATCAAAGCGTGCTCCTCCCTTGTTTACATGCAGCAGCGTGATTTTGTTAGTGTTCTAGGCTCACGTCTCCAGCACGGTCTAGCCTAGGACCAGCACAGTACCATCGTTGAGCGTTTATTCAACATTGCATCTCTGAATTGATTATTGCTGACCCTTTTTGCTACCATATTATAAGCCTTCCCAGCTCCACATACATCTACGTCATGCGTTTGACTCTCCCTGGTAATCCCTCTATCCAAGCTTTGAGAGTTTTGACTACGACGGTTGCCGATCACCGCCTGCTACTGGGTAAGAACTGGTAAGAATTTGAGATTTGCTTGACGGATTTGGGACACCCACCACCACCTCTTGTTAGTAGTCTGTAGGATCATATTCTTGTGCGTTTCTATTGCTGCTAACCATGGCAGGATCACAAGCTGACGAGACTGACTGGGAGAACATGACGAATAAGAAGTTGCATGATAAATTTCAGCAAATGATGAGTGGACAGGTGCAAGATGTGCTAAACAGATTTGAAGAGACCTTGGAGAAGATAGATGGCATGGACAAGACGTTCGAAACAAAGCTTGATAACAAGTTTAATGAGTGGACAGGTACAAGATGTGCTAAACAGATAACACACCTCTACAACAACAACAACAACAACAACAACAACAACAACAACAACAACAACAACAACAACAACAACAACAACGATGACGACTACCTCCATGTCGTGAAACAGCCCTCCGCAGAGCGAGCCGCGTCCCTCTTGCGCCTGGCCAAACTATTGGTGCTGCTATTGATACTTCTGTGGATCCTACTACTGATGCGGAGGAGGATGATTATGCGGGAGATTATGATGATGAGGTTGATCAAAATCAGAACTATGTGCAACCACCAGCACCACAACCACCTGGTCGTCCACATGCAAATAATGGCAATGGTAGGGCTCCCCCTGAGGTACAAGATCATGACCATCTCCCTAAACTGAAATTGAACATTCCACCATTTGAGGGTAGATATGTTCCTGATATATATCTTACTTGGGAGTTAGAAACTGAACAACGATTTACATGTTTACAATATCCTGAGGAGAGACGTTTTCCTACTGCTGTTTGTGCTTTCACTAGCTTTGCATGTGTTTGGTGGTCTGAACATTGTAGATTATATCCTATTCCAGCTACTTGGGCTGCTTTGAAAACTGCTATGTGTACTCGTTGGGTTCCACCATATTATCAACATGAATTAATTCTAAAATTGCAGCATTTAAGACAAGGAAAAAATTATGTAGAAGAATATTATCAGAAATTACAAACTGGAATGATTAGATGTGGTATTGTTGAGGAGAATGAAGCTATGCTTGCACGTTTTATGGGTGGATTAAATAGAGAGATTCAAACCATTCTAGAGTATAAGGAGTATACTAATATCACTCATTTATTCCATCTTGCTTGTAAAGCTAAACGTGAAGTGCGGGATCGACAGGCATTGGCGCGAACTAATTTTTCTGCAGGTCGATCTTCATCATGGACACCACGTGCATCCTCTACTTCGACTGGACCAGCCCCTCCATCAGGTGCCACCTCCAGCCATGATACAAGAAAGCAGGCACAACCACCACTATCTGCCAAGAGCACACCGGTCGGGCCTGCGCAGAGCTCTTCTTCTTCCATGGCATCAACAGGGCACACAAGTGATATTATTTGTCGTCGTTGTAAGGGAAGAGGACATTTTGCGAGAGAATGCAAATCTCAGCGTGTGATGATTGCTACTGAGGGTGGTGGGTATGAGTCTGCTAGTGACTATGATGAGGAGACTTTGGCTCTTATTACACATGAAGAACACGGTGGAGATGATTCTGATCATGAGACGCAATACATGGCTGCTGAAGATGCTGACATGTATGAATGTTTAGTTTCTCAACATGTTTTGAGTGTGCAGGTTACACAAGCTGAGCAAAATTAGAGGCATAATTTGTTCCATACAAAGGGAGTTGTGAAGGAACATTCTGTTCGCGTCATCATATATGGAGGGAGCTGCAATAACTTGGCTAGCATGGAGATGGTGGAGAAGCTATCTCTCACCACAAGAGCACATCCACATCCTTACTACATCCAATGGTTCAACAATAGCGGCAAGGTTAAGGTAACACATACTGTTCGTGTGCTTTTTAGTATCTCTACATATGCTGACTATGTTGATTGTGATGCGGTACCCATGCAAGCATGTTCCTTATTACTTGGTAGACCATGGCAATTTCATAAAAAATCTGTACACCATGGTCGAAATAATCAGTATACTCTTGTTCATAAGGATAAAAATATTACTTTTCTTCCTATGACTCCTGATTCCATTTTGAAACATGATATTAATAGAGCTAATAAACCAAAACAGGAGAAAAATAAGAGTGAAAATCAGATTGTGGCAAAAGAATTAGAGAAACAAATGAAGCCTAATAATAATCCATCTAGTGTTGTTTCTGAAATTAAATTGAAAAGTGCATGTTTACTTGCCACCAAATCTGATATTGATGATCTAGATTTTAGCAAATCTGTTTGCTATGCTTTTGTGTGCAAAGAGGCATTATTTTCATTCGAGGACGTGCCTTCCTCTTTGCCTCCTACTGTCACTAACATTTTGCAGGAGTTCGCTGACGTCTTTCCACAAGACGTGCCACCGGGATTACCACCTATTCGAGGGATTGAGCATCAAATTGACTCAATTCCTGGTGCATCATTACCCAACCATGCCCAATACTGTACCAATCCAGAGGAGACGGAGGAGATTATGCGTCAAGTACAAGAACGACTCAACAAAGGTTATATACGCGAATCCCTTAGTCCTTGTGTTGTTCATATCATTTTAGTGCCAAAAAAGGATGGTACGTCGCGTATGTGCGTTGATTGTAGATGCATTAATAATATTACTATTTGTTATCGTCATCCTATTCCTAGGCTAGATGATATGCTTGATGAATTAAGTGGCTCTACAATATTCTCCAAAGTTGATTTGCATAGTGGATACCATCAAATTCGTATGAAATTGGGAGATGAATGGCAAACAACATTTAAAAATAAGTTTGGATTATATGAGTGGTTAGTCATGCCTTTTGGGTTAACTAATGCACCTAGTACTTTCATGAGATTAATGAAAGAAGTTTTACGTGCTTTCATTGGACAATTTGTAGTAGTTTACTTTCATGACATATTGATTTATAGCAAATCATTGGAGGAACATTTGGAACATTTACATGCTGTTTTTATTGCTCTACGTGATGCACGTTTGTTTGGTAACCTTGGAAAGTGCACCTTTTGCAGCGACCGAGTATCTTTTCTTGGCTATGTCGTTACTCCACAGGGAATTGAAGTCGATAAAGCCAAGATTGAAGCTATTGATAGTTGGCCTCATCCCAAAACAATCACACAAGTGAGGAGTTTCCTTGGCCTTGCTGATTTCTATAGGCGTTTTGTGAGAGATTTCAGCACCATTGTTGCACCTCTCAACGATCTTACAAAGAAGGATGTGCCTTTTGTTTGGGGTACCGCATAGGAAGAAGCCTTCACGGTATTGAAAGATAAGTTGACACATGCTCCTTTACTCCAACTTCCTGATTTTAATAAGACTTTTGAGCATGAATGTGATGCTAGTGGAATTGGATTAGGAGGTGTGTTATTACAAGATGGCAAACCTGTTGCATACTTTTCTGAAAAATTGAGTGGGCCTAGTCTGAATTATTCTACTTATGATAAAGAATTATATGCTCTTGTTCGGACTTTAGAGACATGGCAACATTATTTATGGCCCAAAGAATTTGTTATACATTCTGATCATGAATCTTTGAAACATATTAAAAGTCAAGCTAAACTGAATCGTAGACATGCTAAGTGGGTTGAATTCATTGAGACTTTACCATATGTTATTAAGCACAAGAAGGGTAAAGAAAATGTTATTGCTGATGCATTGTCTCGTTGCTATACTATGCTTTCACAACTTAACTTCAAAATATTTGGTTTGGAGACCATCAAAGATCAATATGTGCATGATGCTGATTTTAAAGATGTAATGCAGAATTGTAAAGAAGGAAGAACGTGGAACAAGTTCATCGTTAATGATGGATTTGTGTTCCGTGCTAACAAGCTATGCATTCCAGCTAGCTCCGTTCGTCTTTTGTTGTTATAGGAGGAGCATGGAGGAGGATTAATGGGACACTTTGGCGTCAAGAAAACGGAGGATATACTTGCTACACATTTCTTTTGGCCAAAGATCAGACAGGATGTTGAGCATTTTGTTGCTCGCTGCACTACATGTCAAAAAGCTAAGTCATGACTCAATCCTCATGGTTTATATATGCCTTTGCTTGTACCTAGTGTTCCTTGGGAGGATATATCTATGGACTTTGTTTTACGTTTACCTCGAACAAAGAAGGGGAGGGATAGCATATTTGTTGTCGTGGATCGGTTCTCGAAAATGGCACACTTTATACCATGTCATAAAAGCGATGATGCTGTTAATGTTGCTGATTTGTTCTTTCGTGAAATTATTCGCTTGCATGGTGTGCCAAATACTATTGTTTCAGATCGTGATACTAAATTTCTTAGCCACTTTTGGAGATGTTTATGGGCTAAGTTGGGGACTAAACTGCTTTTTAGTACTACTTGTCACCACCAAACTAATGGACAAATTGAAGTAATCAATAGAACATTGTCTACTATGCTTAGGGCTGTTTTGAAGAATAATAAGAAAATGTGGGAAGAATTCTTGCCTCATACTGAATTTGCTTATAATCGTTCGTTGCATTCTACTACTAAGATGTGCCCTTTTAAAATAGTGTATGGTTTCCTACCTCATGCACCTATTGATTTGTTGCCTCTTCCATCTTCTGAGAAGGTTAATTTTGATGCTAAAGAACGTGCTGAATTGACTTCAAAAATGCATGAGTTAACTAAGGAAAACATTGAGCGTATGAATGCTAAATATAAACTTGCTAGAGATAAGGGTAGAAAACATGTTGTGTTTGCACCTGGAGATCTTGTTTGGTTACATTTGCGTAAGGATAGATTTCCTAATTTGCGCAAATCAAAGCTAATGCCATGTGCTGCTGGTCCTTTTAAGGTGTTAGAGAAAATAAATGATAATGCATATAAACTTGAGTTGCCTGCAGATTTTGTGGTTAGTCCCACTTTTAACATTGCAGATTTGAAGCCTTATTTGGGTGAGGAGGATGAGCTTTCATCGAGGACGACTTCATTTCAAGAAGGGGAGGATGATGAGGACATCAATACCATTCTTACACCCATAGCCCCCACTGCTATACATACTGGATCAATTCACCAATTGAATTATCAGGTACTTTCGTTTCTTGGTAACGATTCTAATGTTCATGAGAATATGATGCTACCTAAATTGGATACATTTGTTTTTCTTACAAATGAAGGGCCTAGTTTGGACAAGAAAGATGAACCTTGGAGCAAGTTCAAGCTTGGAGATGATGGCATGCGCAAGGGGCTCAAGAACGGAGTTACAAGTGATGATTTCAGGACTTTGAAGCCACCATAAGGAGTGCATGAAGCCTTGGATGAAATATACAAGATGCCACTTCATAAATTTCGTCCAGAGGCTATTCTAGGTGCCGCGTCACCTTATTATTGGGCCAGGCCCATGTATTTTCGAAATACTTAAGTATAGGTTTTTTTAGAGTCTGTATGTGTGGGGAAACAAGAGTTAGGGTTGGTTTTGGACCCCTCCTCAAAGGTCCACGAAATCCCCCCCCCCTCTTCCTCCATATATACAGCCCTTAGGGCGTCGTTTAGACTTTGGGTTTTGTTTATATTAAAGTTCGCCATAGCTGCAACTTCACGTACTTCGTTTGTGTTCAACGACCAAACCAAGACGTCACAGAACCCCACCTTGATTAATAAAGCTTTCCTCTTTTATTCGCAATATCCAGATTGCAATCTTAGTTTCTTGCTTGTTCTTCGTTTGCTCGTAGGAAATAGACCCTCGTGGTCAGGTTGATCATGCTTCGGCGTGGTCAATAACCCGCGGAAGTTGGTTTAGCGATTGCTAAGGTGCGATGTCTTCGCATGTTCGTAGTCGGATCGTCAAAGTCGACTCCCACAGAAAATGATATCTATCTCATCGAAACATCGGGACACCTTCGCCTCTATCAGGAGAAGGTTAATTTTGATGCTAAAGAAATGCTGAATTAATTTTTAAATGCATGAGTTAAATAAGGAAAACATTGAGCGTATGAATGCTAAATATAAACTTGCTAGAGATAAGGGTAGAAAACATGTTGTGTTTTCACCTGGAGATCTTGTTTGGTTACTGTCGGTGTCAAAATCAGGGGATCTTAGGTAGGGGGTCCCCAACTATGCGTTTAGGATCGATGGTAATAGGAGACAGGGGACACAATGTTTACCTAGGTTCGGGCCCTCTCAATGGAGGTAATACCCTACGTCCTGCTTGATTGATATTGATGAATATGGGTGTTACAAGAGTTGATCTACCACGAGATCGTAATAGCTAAACGCTAGAAGCCTAGCCTGTATGACTATGGTAATGAATATATCATTTCCGAACTTTCCCCTTTGGTTTATATAGACACCAAGGGGATCTCGAGTTTACAAAGAGTCGGTTACACAAGAAGGAATCTTCATAGTCGGTCGCCAAGCTTGCCTTCCACGCCAAGGAGAGTCCAATTCGGACATAGGTACAGTCTTTGGCCTTCATGTCTTCACAGCCCATCAGTACGGCCCAATAGATAACAGGCCGGACGCCCGAGGACCCCTTAGTCTAGGACTCCCTCAGTAGCCCCTGAACATGGCTTCAATGTCGAGGAGTCCGGCGCGCAGATTGTTTCCAGCATTGCAAGGCGGGTTCCCTTCTATCCAAAATTCAAGATAGTCTCCGGATGCGATGATAGTATCCAGACCTGTCACCATACATAACCATAGAGAGAATATATATTTTTACACGAGTCTAATTCGCTGACAGCTTTTACAATATGACATCACGTTTTTCCAGTCATAATCTCGAACCATTTTTCGTCGGCCGCTCCACGTTTCGAGACGCGGTTGCCATTGGCATGTCTTGTCGAAGCAGAGATCATGCCCCCTTATTACGGGATTCTCATCAGTACGGGCGTGGGTGACCCAACCGTGCCGTTTTGCACAGCCCTTGGGAATAGGCGAGTTCAAGGCGAGTGGGGAGACGCTTGATATTCGCGGCCTTTATAAGGGGATAGGGATTACCTACCTTCACCCCCACCTCAGCTCCTCCTTAGTCCTTCCGTCCCTGAGCTCTAGCGCTCAAGCTTCTAGCTTTTTCCTCAACCGAGAAAGCACTCCAAAAATGTCCGGATCTGGAGCTAGGGGTAAGTGGATGGCCTCCTCTGTCAAGAAGAAGGATATCAAGGTGCTCCGGGAGGCCGGACATCTGGCCAAGGAGATCGCTCACCGACTCCCGGATAAGGGACAGGTCGTCCCTACTCCAGAGCACCACAAGAGGATTGTTTTTCTCACATATTTCGTCTGCGGGCTAGGTTTCCCTCTCCACCCCTTCGTCCGTGGACTAGTGTTTTACTACGGGCTAGACTTCCATGACCTAGCCCCCAACTTCATCCTCAACATCACGGCATTCATTGTCGTGTGCGAGGCCTTCCTCCGCATCCCGCCTCATTTCGTCCTATGGTTGAAGACCTTCAACGTGAAGCCGAAGGTGGTGAGAGGCCAACAAGCAGAGTGCGGAGGCACCATGGTGGGAAAGATGCCCAACGTTACCTGGCCCAAAGACTCATTCGCGAAGACGGTGAAAGGGTGGCAATCGGGGTGGTTCTATATCACCTAGCCCGTGCGACGCTAACTGGGTGGCGGCCCCCTAATTCAGATCTAGATTCCCGATGCGGCTCACCTCCTGGCAAGAGAGGGGTCTAACCTGGGGTCCTTCGGACGAACTGACTGGGCTCTAGACGTGTGTCTAGAATATGATGGATAGGAAGATCAAGCTCGTCAATGTGGTCCAGGTCATGCTCATTCGCCAGGTCCTTCCGTGCCAACGCAGGACTTGCTATCTGTGGGAGTACGATCCGGCCAAGCACCAGACGCTACAAGAGCTCTTTGGCACAATGCACGAAGAAATCTGGAAAGTGCTCAAGGCCGGCAAGACGCCACCGCCCATGATTGAGGATCGCGGGCTTAGCTTAAAACGCCAGGCTAACCCGGTAATCTCTTCTAATGTTTTCAAGGCGTACCTTTTACTAGCATATTTTGAGAAAAGCCCTAAGCCTTCCTACCCGTGTTTTCAGGCCTGGATCAAGATAGCGCAGGGGATTAACAGTCAGGCACCACTGCCCGAGGACCAAGAATTCCCATTCTTGATGAAAATGCTTTTTCCAGCACCTTATGAGGTGCCAGAGAAGACGGCCAAGAAAGCATCCAAAGAGGCCAAGAAGTGCCCTCGCCGAAAAGGCACTCTGGACATGATGTCCGAAGACGAAACTTCCTTTTCGTCCGGTGATGAGGATGACGAAGAGGAAGAAGAAAGTGACTCCCCACCTGAAGTGGGAAGGAAGAAGAGAGCGGCCTCCACAAATCCGGAGGCGAAAGCGCCTAAAAGGGTTAGAGGCTCCCACGCGGATAACTCCGTGTGGGATGTTGACAGCAGTCTAGAGCGACCTCGCCGGACCAAGCCTCAGGCCGCCTCGTAAGTACCAGGATCCAAAAACATCTAGCTTTCCCGGTTTGTAATATTGATATACCTTAAACCTTGTTATTGCAGTCCAGCACGCGATGGCTCCCCGCGATCCTCGTCAGAGGGATCACTAGACTCAAAGGAGATGCCTAGCATGTCTCCGCCACCTGCTCATTCTGTCTCTCCCAAGGGTGACGACAAGGTGATGTCGCAAAAGACCTTTCCCGATCGGGGGGGGGGCTTCCGGAGATCGTCGAGGCGGTGCCCCAGGACGATTCCTCAACTGTCAGACGCATGGGAGGGGGGAAGCCCCTGCGATGACTGGTGACGCGGGCCGGGTTACCTTCAGGCCTGAGCCGGATACCATTCCGGAGACCTATGCGGCTCTGGAGTCCAGCGAACGACATGCTCCGAAAGAAGGGAATGTGCCTGTTCCACCGGTGACCTCTATGCAACTAGAGGCACCCGATAACCTGCTGGAGGCGCTATGAGGCCCCTTTATTGTGGATGCACACCGTGCCCTTAGGGTCACGGTAATAGAGAAGGTCTAGTTCGTGAAAAGCGGACTGACCGAAGCCTACACTAGCCTTCTATCAGGATTTGAGGTAAGTAATGCGATTGTAGGAAGAATATCATAGTATAGACAATAGCCCCTGATGCTCTGTTTGGTGTTTGGAAAGAAAAAGCCAAACAGAGGATCAAAAAGAAATATCGCAGGAGTCTAACATAAGTTGTCTTGGTGAATAAACAGGTGTCGCTGCAGGCTACCACCACTCATGCTACAGAGGTCTCCGGACTGAAGCGGAAACTGGAGCGGGCCGAGGAAGAGCTCGGCCTCGTAAAGAAGCAGCTAGAGGATAGCCAAGGTATGTGTTGTCCTGTTGGTACCTTTTAAGAAAAAAATAAAAAGTCCATCCAGACTGAGTTGTCATGAACTTTATTAGGGGCCATGACCGAGGTGGGAGCCCTCAAGAAGGCATTGGCCGAGGCCGAGGACAAAGTGGCCAAGGAACATGCCCCACGCGAGAAGCACGAGGCCCGGGTCGGTGAGGCGTAGCAACAGCTCCAGGACGCGATCAAGAGATTTGAGTCTGTGGAGCGCGATTGTAAGGCGCAAGAGTCCGAACTGGCGAAGGCCCGCCGAAGCGCACAAGATGCACGAGCCAAAGCCCAGAACACCCTCCAGGAAATTCAGGCGGCCAAGGAGATTGCGGCGGGTAATTCTTTCACCGTGCAAAGCAAGTATGTAAAATAAACGTTCCTTGTACTTATCCGAATTCGGGTTTTCCAGGGGCGTACGGATCTGCCGCGCAGTATATCGGATGCTGCCGAGCATTACAGAGCCGAAGAAGGATGTCTACGGAGAAGCTCTTCTAGTCCCAGTATCTTGGACCCGAACATTCGTTGCCCTTCATCGACCAGTTGAAGCAGTTGGTCGAGCTGCACAAGTCGGCGGAGCTAGCCATGAAGGACCTGATAGTCCGGCTGTGGCCTACCGAGCCTATACCTAGCAGCTATTTCAGACTTGTTAAGCGGCTTGTAAATGCCTGTCCGCTGCTCGAAACCGTGAAGCGGTCGGTCTGCATTGAAGGTGCGCGTATGGCCTTTGCCCGCGTCAAGATGCATTGGGCAAAGCTGGATGCCAAGAAGCTGATGACCGAGGGGCCGCCGGAGGGCAAGGAGCATCGTCGACCCGAGCTCTATTTTATGGCGTCCTGGAGGGTCCTGCCTGTGGCGGAACAATGTTCGAACGATATCATTTTCCCATGAGAACACTTCTATTATCCCATCCTGTAATATGGAACAATGATGTTATGTATTATAATGCTTGTGTTTACATTTTACCTCCTATGTGGCCATTTATGAAATCTGAGGGTTGACCAGTCGTCGGCTTCTGCCCCCCATGTAAACAGTACCGGGGTGTTCGGGATAAATCTAAACACTCTTTACTCCACATTATGGTCCTTACAGGAGTTGTTTTGCACAACGAACAAGGCAATCAAACTATGCGGCCTTTACCACCCTCACTTAGCCATAGGAGTTTGACAATTAAAAAGTTGGCAAAGCCCCTGGTATTCGGAAGGCCAAACAAGGGGCGTTATACACGCCTAATCGGAGGGACCGATTCTTCGCACGAAGCGGAAAAAATCTCTAACGATTTGGAACCTCTCGAACAGCTGACCGGCTCTCGCCGCATCATGACAGTCAGTTTTCGGCTTTCTCTACTGAGGTGCTCGTCCGGAAGAACCGGGACAAAATTGCAGTAGTTCTCCCTTTACTACCCTAGCCGATATAGCGGAACGTAAGGTAGTAAGTACAGGAGCCGGGCAACCCAACTATTGACCAAAGACATGATTCGGAGCCGATGCATATAATGCTATAAGTTCGGGGTGCCAAACTATACTGAAAAAGTGTTCGGACTTTTATTGTCGTAGAACGGGGTGTAATGAAGCCCCTGGTGTAGTAATACGTACCATAGTGTACGCGTGTAATATATAATATACACAAAGGTGAGGAAACAGGAAAAATTAAGTAATAAGCTGGCATCACCATTTATTCACCATTGTGATCTAATTAGTACGTCGAGGCGTACTTTGTGCGAGTAATGCGATAAGCAAGTAAAGCTATTTAACATGTCGCAACCAAGGGCGAGCTACGTGCGGGTATGTAAAACAAGTATGGCAATCGTTTAATAGAGACCACCTGGGGATTCCCTTGTATACCAGAGCTTCTTGCCTCCTTGGTGTGTTCTGTAAGAGGGTCATCCATATAGACCTCGAAAAGAGAAAAGACCCGTGATAATAAAAAGAAAAAATAAAGGCGTGCGAATCCCAGGGTCGGTCAAGCCGCACTGTGGATCATGAGGGAGTTATGCCTCCATCAGTACCCATGAGGTTTTGAGTGCGTAATTATGTACGCGTGGCACGCGTGCCCCTTTCCTCATCGGGGCTGGGACAGAGGCTGAATTTACTAATTCAGCTCTTGACGAACCGAGCTGCCCTTTTGCAGTGTAGTCCGGACCTTCTTGACGATGTCCAGAGGTTCGGCGGCCGGATTATGGTGCCGCTTGAGAAGGCTTCTCTGTACTTCTGCTGCTAGGGCTGTGGTATGCTCCTAAGTGAGGAGGGAACGTTCCGTGTTTCCATTTACTGTAATGACGCCGCGTGGACTTTGGGCATCTTGAGCTTGAGATAAGCATAATGCCGCACCGCGTTGAATTTAGCGAACGCGGTTCGTCCAAGCAGTGCGTGGTAGCCGTTGCGGAAGGGGACGATATCGAAGATTAGCTCTTCGCTTCGGAAGTTATTCGGGGAACCGAAGACCACCTCCAGCGTGATCGAGCCCATACAACGGGCTTCTACGCCTGGTATAACTCCTTTAAAGGTAGTTGTCGTGGGCTTGATTCATGAGGGATCAATGCCCATTTTGCGTACTGTATCCTGATAGAGCAGGTTGAGGCTGCTACCACCGTCCATTAGAACTCGTGTCATGTGAAATCCATCGATGATTGGGTCGAGTACCAATGCGGCCGAACCGCCATGACGGATGCTAGTTGGATGATCACTACAATCAAAGGTGATCAGGAATGACGACCATGGTTTGAACTTTGGGGCGACTGGCTCTACCGCGTAAACGTCCCTAAGTGCGCGCTTGCGCTCCCTTTTGGGGATGTGTGTAGCGTATATCATGTTCACTGTTTTGACTTGAGGCGGGAATTTCTTCTGCCCCCTGGTGTTCGGCTGTCGGGGCTCCTCGTCTTCGCCCTCGCTCTGTGATTTCCCCTTCCTTGTTTCCACTATTTACCTTGCTGGTTTGCTTAAAGACCCGGCGATCTCTATTAGTATGGTTGGCCGGTTTGTCTGGGGTTCCATGTATCTGGCAAGGACGATCGAGTATGCGGTCCAAGCTGGATGGTCCTCCGCTGTTCCTTTTATAGGGCTTCTTTCGCTGGCCGGATTTGGAGCCGCTGAATCCGGCGTGAACGGTGGTGTCATCGGTGTTATCGCCATTGCTTCGGTGCTTGTGTCTATTGCGCCGGAGCTTGCTGGTGCTATTTTTGGTCTCAGAGGGGCTGGCTTCGTTGGCTGTGTTCGTACTGCGAGCCAGCCAACTATCTTCTCCCGCACAAAAGCGGGTCATAAGTGCCGTGAGGGCTGCCATAGACCTTGGCTTTTCCTGGCGAGGTGGCGAGCTAGCCATTCATCACAGATGCTATGTTTAAAGGCCGCTAGGGCTTCGTCATCTGGACAGTCAACGATCTGGTTCTTCTTGGTTAGGAACCTAGTCCAGAATTTTCTGGCTAATTCTCCGGGTTGTTAAACTATGTGGCTTAGGTCATCGGCATCGGGTGGCCGGACATATGTACCTTGGAAGTTGTCGAGAAAGGCTTCTTTCAAGTCCTCCCAGATACCAATGGAATTTTCAGGCAGGCTGTTCAACCAGTGGCGAGCTGGTCCTTTGAGCTTTAATGGGAGGTATTTGATAGCGTGGAGGTCATCTCCTCGGGATCAGTTGTTCCGTCGTATGATTCAATATTGACGGGTTTGAACCCCTTGGTGAATTCGTGATCCAGCACCTCATCTGTGAAGCAGAGAGGTTGTGCGGCGCCTCTATATCGGGCCGTCACGGCGCACCTCTGATGAAGTTCGTCTACGGTTATTTGCCCGGATGTGACTAGGTTTGTCACGTCCGAATAGGTAGCCATCGTCCCGAGTCGGGAAGCGTCCTCGCGATCCGTAGATTGATCTGGTGTGTCCTACTATGTTGTCTAGATCCCGCCGAAGGTCGTGTGTATGGTCCCGAGCTGTTCTATCCCTGTTTTTGCGAAGCGGTGGGGCGGGCTGTTGTTGGGCCTGAGTTGCCGCTTTATCCCGAATGTGGGGTGGTCGGTCCGCTGTACTATCCTGACCACGTGGTGGTCGGTCCGCATTGCATGAGGGCGGTATGGGATCCGGTGCTTCCTCATCGAACTGAGGTAGCAGTCTGCGCTTTGGGTAACTCTTGACTGGGCGCTCGAGGTCGTATTTTTCGGCTGCCAGGGCATCAGTCCACCTATCGATGAGCAGGTCTTGATCAGCCTGGAGCTCCTGCTGCTTCTTTTTCAGGCTTCTGGGAGTAGCTATTAGCTGGCGCTTGAAGCATTCCTGCTCTAGGGGTTCCTCAGGTATGATGAAATCCTTGCTACCGAGGCTCTCCACATCTCCGGAGACTGGACGATAACTATCATCGTCGGAGTTATTGGGTGTGGCCCGTTTATCAGGGTCATGTTGCCCGTTGTCTTGTTCCTCCTGTTCAGACGTAGCTCCAACAAGGTCTTTATTTTTTTTGGCATCGCCCGGAGTACCATTTTATCCGGTGCCAGTGTTGTCATCTTTTGAGCGACGAGTCTTAGAGCGGCGTTTAGGGCACCGGCGCTTGGACTGTGTCTCAGAAGGTTTATCCACGACTGGATCCCTTTTGTCATCGTCTCTAGCTTCTTTAGGTGTGTCGATCATGTACACATCGTATGAAGAGGTGGCTGTCCAACGTCCAGTAAATGGCGGGTTTTGGCCTTGTTCCTGGTCGGCATCGTCGTTCATACCGTCCATGTTTTCGGAGCCGTAATCGAGCATGTCGGTTAAGTCATCGGCAGTGGCTATGAAGTGGGCGGCGGGTGGGAAACAAAATTTCCCATCAATAGCCTCTGGCTCGAACCAAACATAGTTCGGCTATGAGTCCTTCTTCAAGGACAAGTTCTTTAAAGAGTTTAGCACATCATACAAGGCTGAGTACTGGAAGATATCTGCGATGCTAAATTCGAAAATCGATAACCGATCTAGCTCGGTGTCCGCAGGCGTGCCCGGTCCAGGACTCATAGCCGGAGATGAATCCGGAGTTCTATTGGCGCAAATATCGCAAGGTGTCGAGTCCATGCGCGGCTCCAATGCCGGGGACTCTGTGGCTTCGGGTGGCATGATTTGCTTTGGCTCTAAGGCCGTTGCAGCAACAGGGACCATCCACTAGATGTGATCCGATTACAGATTTAAGTCATGTTCATCGGAGCAAGGGGGAGCGATCGCTGCGGTCTCAAATCCATTGAAGATCAAGTCTCCACGGATATCTATGACATAGTTCAAGCTTCCAAATCTGACCTGGTGGCCAATGGCGTAGCTATCGATCTGCTCCAGATGGCCGAGCGAGTTGTCCGCAGTACGAAGCCGCCGACCACGAAAATCTGTCCGGGGAGGAAGGTGTCTCCTTGGGCAGTGTCACTATAGACGATTGAACGGGCCATCGAACCTTTCGTCGACGGCACAGTGGAACTCACAATGAAAGCACCAATGTCGGTGTCAAAACCGGCAAATCTCGGGTAGGGGGTCCCGAACTGTGCGTCGAGGATCGATGGTAATAGGAGACAGGGGACACAATGTTTACCCAGGTTCAGGCCCTCTCTATGGAGGTAATACCCTACGTCCTGCTTGATTGATATTGATGAATATGGGTGTTACAAGAGTTGATCTACCACGAGATCGTAATAGCTAAACCCTAGAAACCTAGCCTGTATGACTATGGTAATGAATATATCCTTTCCGGACTATCCCCTCCGGTTTATATAGACACCGAGGGGATCTAGGTTTTACATAGAGTCGGTTACATAAGAAGGAATCTTCATAGTCGGTCGCCAAGCTTGCCTTCCACGCAAAGGAGAGTCCAATCCGGACACAGGTACAGTCTTCGGCCTTCATGTCTTCATGGCCCATCAGTCTAGCCCAATAGATAACAGGCCGGATGCCCGAGGACCCCTTAGTCCAGGACTCCCTCAGTTACATTTGCGTAAGGATAGATTTCCTAATTTGCGCAAATCAATGCTAATGCCATGTGTTGATGGTCCTTTTAAGGTGTTAGAGAAAATAAATGATAATGCATATAAACTTGAGCTGCCTACGGATTTTGGGGTTAGTCCCACTTTCAACATTGCAGATTTGAATACTTATTTGGGTGAGGAAGATGAGCTTCCCTCGAGGTCAACTTCATTTCAAGAAGGTGAGGATGATGAGGACATCAATACCATAGTTACACCCATAGCCGCTGCTGCTATACATACTGGACCAATTACTAGAGCTCGCGCATGCCAATTAAATTACCAGGTACTTTCATTTCTTGGTAACGATTCTAATGTTCATGAGAATATGATGTTGTCTAAATTGGATACATTTGTTTTGCTTACAAATGAAGGGCCTAGCTTGGACAAGAAAGAAGAACCTTGGAGCAAGTTCAAGCATGGAGATGATGGAGTGGACAAGGGGAACAAAAATGGAGTTACAAGTGATGATTCCAGGACTTTGAAGCCACCATAATGAGTGCATGAAGCCTTGGAAGAAAATACAAGATACCACTTCATAAATTTCGTCCAGAGGCTATCCTAGGTGCTGCGTCACCTTATTTTTGGGCCAGGCCCATGTAATTTCGAAATACTTGATTATATGTTGTTTTTAGAGTCCGTATGTGTGGGGAAACAAGAGTTAGGGTTGGTTTCGGACCCCTCCTCCAAGGGCCACGAAATACCCCCTCTCTCCTCCATATATACAGCCCTTAGGGCATCGTTTAGACTTTGGGTTTTGTTTAGATTAAAGTTCGCCATAGCTGCAACTTCGCGTACTTTGTTTGTGTTCAATGACCAGACAAAGGCGTCACCGAACCCCACCTTGATTCATAAAGCTTTCATCTTATATTCGCAATATCCAGATTGCAATCTTAGTTTCTTACTTGTTCTTCGTTTGCCTGCAGGAAACAGACCTTCGTGGTCAGGTTGATCGTGCTCCGGCGTGGTCAATAACCTCTTGGAGTTGGTTTAGCGATTGCTAAGGCGCGACGTCCTCGCACGTTCATAGTCGGATCGTCAAAGTCGGCTTCCACCAAAATGATAGCCACCATCTCATCGAAAGACGGGACACCTTTGCCTCTATCATGTCTCGATGGCTTCATCCGACCCTCGAGCACGTCAAGGCCAACAGCGAATCCTGGAAGACTGGTGAAGGGAAGACGCGTGCATCACCATCGAGCGACGCCGCGACACCCGCCGCCAGTCTGATAGGCGCAATGGCGCCGGCGTCGACGAGCATGCGCTTGGTGAAGGTGGGTACTTACCTTTCGAGGTTGGGTGCCCCGCCTTTACCCGTGAGTTGCGGCATGTCCGTTGGCCATCCACCATCGAGAGAAGTATGATGGGAGACTAAACCCGACAGAGTTCTTGAGCATCTACACCATCGATGTTCAAGCTACCGGCGGAAGAGACAAGAAGGTATTCACCAACTAATTCCCTTTAGCACTCAAGCCAAATGTGAGGTCTTGGCTGATGCACCTACCGGAGAACTCCATTTCGACCTCGGCTGACCTGTGCCACAAGTTTTTTGGCACCTTCACGGGCGGCCATCAAGAACCAGGGCGGCCCAACGACTTGCAGCTCCTTCCACAAAAGGAAGGAGAGAGTCTGCGGAAGTACATGTAGAGGTTCAACCAATTACACGGGAACATTTCGGACATCCACCCGTCATAGCTGCGTTCCAGTCCAATGTGCGCAACCGTCGAATATGTTCTAAGATGAACATTCGGTTTCCCAAGACTGTGAATGAGGTATACACTCTGGTGGATAAGTGTGCTCGGGTGGAGGAGGGGAGGCGACTCCCTGGAGAAGAAGATGGCATCAACGTCGACTCGAAGGATGACGACGATGACGCCACCAATGAGAAGAAGAAGAACAAGAGGCGCAAAAACGCAAGGATAAGGCAGTGATGACTGTTGATGGATCGAGTGCACCTAGTACCAGCAAGAAGGCCAATACTGAGGCCGCTCGCAAGGAAGTTGCCACGTGATTGATTGTCGGGAAGCCGCGGCTACCGAGAAGGCTGCAAAGGGTGATGGGTCGTATTGCAAGATCCATCGGACCAAGGGCCATGATCTTCAGGAGTGTCATCGGGTTGAACAGCTCATCAAGAAGCAGAGGGCTAAGTAAGAGAAGCATGATAAGGAGAACGATCAAGATGGCACTGGCGGGAAGGGCCGAGGTGGTAGAGCAAGCCGCCCGGCAAGGCTCCATAGAATCAAGGAAAACCCACAGGGGGGCATGAGAAGAAGGACTGCAATGATGAGAGTGGTGAAGGAGATGATGAGGAAACCAGCGAGCAGGAGTTCCAGAAAGCCACTGATGCCTTGTGCGTTGATGGGGGTGCATCTTTGCACTCCTCTCACCGCAAACTTAAATAGTGGGCATGTGAAGTCAATGTCATGGAGCCAGTGGCAGATTCTCGGAAGCCGCTCAAATGGTCCCGCACGCCCATCATCTTTGACGAAGAGGATCACCCTGACCGCACCACCACGGTAGGGTGCTTGCTATTGTTGGTCTCACCAACAATCCGCAACCTCAAGGTCATAAAGATGTTGGTTGACGATGGGTCCGGTAATTTATCAAAAGGTCATCAGCAAGCTCTAGATAGCAGATGAAGAACTCAAGGTTACTGGTACGTTCTGAGGGATCAATCCCGACAGGAGTCGTCCTAAGGGGAAGATCACACTGCCGGTAACATTTGGAGGGGAGTCAAACTACCGGATCGAGAAGATCGTATTTGATGTGGTTGATCTCTCCCTCCCGTACAATGGAATCCTTGGTCGCCCAACTCTGGCCAAATTCATGGCGGCATCCCATTATGCCTACAACACTTTGAAGATGCCAGGGCTGATAGGCATCATTTCCATTCCATCAAATGAGAAGGATGCAATCATTTGTGTGGACAAGATGTACCAGGAGGCAGTCGCTGCAGAGGTCGCGAAAGCTGCTACTCCTACGAAGGAAAGTAAGAGAAAGAAGAAAGCTAACAAGGGCTCAAGTGAGGAATCTGGGAAGCGCACCTCTTCAGAGTGCGCTGCGCCTATTGATGACTTGCCAGAGAGTTCCAATAGTAGGAGATCCAAACCTGCTGCACCTGCTGTGAAAAGGTCCTAGTAGGTCTGGCTGGCGCTGATGGTACCTTCACTATCAGTGCCACCCTCGACGACAAATTGGAAAGCGCACTCGTTACCTTCCTACGGGCGAATGTCGATGTGTTTGCTTGGCAACCGTCTAACATCCCCGGTGTTCTCAGGGAGGTAATCGAGCACCAGCTTGTTGTCTACCCACATGCCTGACCCGTTAAGCAGAAGGTCCAGAAGGAAGCTTTGGAGCGGCAGCAGTTCATTGCCGAGGAGATCAAGAAACTTGAAGCAGCTGGTTTGGTCAGAGGAGTGTTGCATCCAACATGGTTAGCAAATCTAGTGGTGGTGCACAAGGCTAATGCAAAATGGAGGCTTTGCATAGATTTCATAGATCTAAATAAGGCATGCCTGAAGGACCCGTTCCCCTTGCCGCGCATCGACTAGATTATGGATTCCACCTCCGGGTGTGACATGCTTTCCTTTCTGGATGCCTACTCTAGATACCACCAGATCTTCATGTCCAAGGAAGACAAAGAGAAGACCGCGTTCATAACCCCATGTGGCACGTACTGCTTTGTACAGATGCCCTTCAGGTTGAAGAGTGTCGGATCCACTTTTGCAAGAGCAGTACAGATTGGCTTTGAGTCCCAGCTACACATAAACATTGAAGCCTACATGGATGATATAGTGGTCAAAACCAAGGATAGAATGACTCTTATTAAGGACTTGGAAGAAACCTTTGCTAATCTATGCAGGATCAACTTGAAGCTAAACTTAGAGAAGTGTGTGTTCGGTGTTCCTTCCAGCAAGCTACTTGGCTTCTTCGTATCCCATCGAGGGATAGAAGCCAACCCCTACAAGACCAAGCACCCAAGATAGTTAAGGACGTGAGACATTTGACTGGATGTGTTGCCACGCTGAGTAGGTTCATATCCAAGTCTGCCGAGCGCGCCCTGCCATTCTTCAAGATCTCGAAGAAGGCAGGACCCGTGGACTGGACCCCAGAGGGAGACGCTGCACTACCATATTTGAAGACCTATCTGATGCGGAGCATCCCACGTTCATCCCCATGTACACTCCGACTACTCTCCAAGCCCCAAGAATACATAAGATGAGACCTCGACTAAACACCATTGGACACAAGGTGAACTCGCTCCTCTCTGAACTTTCACTTACCACATGTGAGACATGGCTACTGCCTCAAACTTGTGTGATATGCATGTCTAGGAACCAAGAGGAAGCCCATGGACCAGAAGGCAAGGACACCAAGCGCGAGGAACAAGAAGAAGGGCTACGGAAGAAGCTCCAGCCACTGGACCACCGGTCGGGACCGGATGTCCGACGCCTGAAGACCCACCGGACGAACGGCCCGGACCGGACGACCGGCGATCCCGCACCCGAGCCAAATGAGCGGATGTCCGACATGTCCCGGACGTCCGTCACACTCTAGCGTCCGGATGTCCGACCGTCCCCAAAAATCCGGCGCCACCTCAACCGAGCCGAAACGTCGGACGTCCGACAAGTACCGGACGACCGAACCCTTGCGAGCCACCGGACGCCCGGTACCTGTTGGACGACCAGCGTCTGTCTGTGCATAGAGATCGGGCCCGAGGCCCATGTATCCCTCACTTACCCCTTCGTGTCCCTATACTATATATACTCCTTCCACCTCCTCCTAGTTAGGGTTAGCATTGGTTTAGCTCATATTTAGAGATAGAGTGTTGCTCATCCACATCGGATCTACTCCTCGTGAGAGACCACGTCATATTCGGAGAAGATCCCTTTGGATTCAAGACCCCGTTACGGGAAGACCCTCTTGTGGATTCAAGACCTCCTCACGGAGAAGAACCGTTACCTCTTGTATCGTCCGTTATTGACTTTGGATCTTGTATCTTCCTTTGTGTTCATGGATCAAGCGCATGTGTGATCATACTTGTTGGTTTGAGTGTTCTCTTGTGTTCCCCTTGTGATTTTCCCCTCGTTTCCCTCCTCGTGTTCTTCGTGTTCATCACGGGATCCACTCCTTTCATGAAATATCGGCCCATAGGGTTCCACCCTACATCATCTTGGTGTCAGAGCCACGTTGATCACGATTTCGGAGCCTCCCCATTGTGTTTTCAAGCCTAATTTTGTTGTGTTCTTCCCCAATTTCGAAAATCCCCACCAAAAATAGCCTCAATTTTTTTTTGTGATTTGTTGGTTTGACGAAGTTTTGTTGGATTTGATCCATGGATTTGCTTGGTTTCAAGTGGATCTAGCATCTCCCCAAGTTACCCCATCTTTCACCCACAAAATCTCATCAATTTTGACCCCAAAATCCCCAAATTCTGCCCAAAAATCGCATCCCGAAACTCGCTTCTCGCGTTGCCCCGACCCCCGGACGACCGACACTTTACGGACGTCCGGAGCCCCTGGAACGACCGGACGCCCGACCTTTTCCGGACGACAGGAACCCCTAACCCGAGCCAAATTTACGGATTTCCGAGCCCGCCCGCACGTCCGGCCCCCGGACGTCCGTAACCTGTAGTTTCAGATTTCAGCTGATTTTTGTTTCGGCCATAACTAATTCATCTGAGTCCGATTTTCGTGTTCTTTAGCTTGTTGGAAAGCTCTTGACATCCCCCTCCCCACAAAAATATCACCAACATCTTTTGACTCCATCAATTTTGACAATTTTGGCATCTTTGCCTAGGGCTTCCACCACATCATTCGCTACACCACCACCGACTTCCGCAACCTAACCAATTTCGTTCCCCATCTCATTAGTGGTTGCTTCAAGAGTGATTTGAGTCTCCTAAGGTGTCTAGGATACTTAGGGACTGTTGCTTCTTCATCAACCACCACCACCACCATAACTTCCGCATAGTTTTGCCCACCTCACACTCCCGCCACCCCGCCCTAACCCAATTTTGTTTGTGTTGTGAGTTGTGTCTCCTAAGGTGTTTCAGCTACTTAGGGACCGTTCTTCCAACTCCGACACCGTGCATAGTCCACCAACTTACCCTCCATTTCCGCATTGCGTACTCCACAACCCATCATTGCCATTCCGCAATTCCTTTGAGCTTCCACAAAACCACCACCGCATCTCGCTACCACCATTTGACATTTGACATTTGAGATTTTGAGTTTGCGGTTTTTCCGTTTCCTAAGGTGTTTCGACTAGTTAGGGACGAGTCTCCATCATCTTGGTATATCCATCACGATCACCGCCACTCATCATCGACACAGACGGTAACCCCCATATCATCTTGGTATCGTGGTATCCCTCCATTGTATATTCCCTTGACATTGCATTGATAATCCCTAGCCCATTTTGCGTTACTTGCCTATCAAGACTAGACATTTGAGTTTTGCCGGCAACGTTACTTGTGCACATTAGTGATCTACACCATACATTGCATACATACCATATCATATTGGTATCATCATATCATCTCTTGTGCCTCAAGTTTGTTCCTGCATATACACAATTACTATCTTGATTGGTGCATTTCGCAAAGTGGCCATATAAAAAAAGAATAAGCTTTTAAGCAAAGAAAAAGAGTGAACAAAGATCTTGTAAGCAAGTGCCATAGCATCATACCCCATTGCATAAGATTGTCATATCCGATCATCTTGGATCATACCACCGGAACATCATACACATAGCATACTTGGGATAGAAAGTTCAGACATTTTGCATCTTATAGGTTGTGCACAAGTGTCGTATCCGCCTATTGAGCAATCGTGCTAGCGTCTCTCTTGAGTTGTGCAACATGAGCGTTTTCCGTGGATTCCACGTTTTTTGCTCATCCTAGGTTGCACGACCCCATTTATCTATCCGTGTGTGTGTTTCCGTGTGCCACATATTGCTATTGGTCTACTTGTTTCACTTGCGAATTTGTGAATCTCTTTCAACATTATTAACTCTTGCTAACATTTTGCATCAAAATTTTTGTGCCACTATCCTCACCGAGCTCCACCATAAGCCTTATCTGTGTAGGTGTGAGAAACCGACAATAATTGGTACCAATTGTGCTATTTCCATGTCCACATTGGAGTGATCATTGATCCACTTTCAACTTCGGTCAAGGTACATTTGGTATTCGTTCTTCCCTTTCTACCACTCACATTTTTCTCTTGGAGTGATGGATAGGCAAGGCATTTCATCTCCGATCTTCCACAACAACGACGACGTGAACAACTACATCACCAAAGCGTCAATCTTCAATCTGCAATGACAAATTCAAGGCGCATAATCAAGATTGAGAGAGCGCATCAAGAACCTCTCCATTGACATTCGCCACTCTGAAGCGAGGAAAAGGGACTACATCGAAAACAAGCTTTCCGCACAAAAGGAGGAGCAAGATGCAAGGATGGAGGAGATTTGGACCTTTTTGATCAACCGTTCTTCCCCTTCATCATCTTCAAGGCAGCGACGTTCAAGTCACAAGTCTTCGGAGCGCAAAAATGATGCAAGCGCAAGTCGTCCACGTCCACATCTCCATGGCGACCACCATCACGTTCGTGATCCACATCGTCATGAAGGGCAAGTCACCTCCAAGCATCATGTGCACAACAACGATGAACGTCATCGAGATCAAGCACGACAACAACACCATAAACATGAAGATGCTCGAGATGCACCTACCTACAAGTCCCAACAAGCTCTACATCAAGCTACACCCAAACTTCATGAGCACAAGAGAAGACTGCGAGACGAGCACCACCAAGACGGAGCTACGACTACTACCACCACTTTGGCATCTTCGCTAAGTGCTATCAAGGCATCTTTGCCTTTGGACGTACGGCATCTTCGCCTACTTCCCGTGAGTTCGCCTACATCGACATCATCAAGTACAAGGCAACCACCTACAAGCGAGGGCGACACTTCAATCTTCGGAAGCCCCCCAAGGAAGATGGCCGAGCATGGGACATTCCCTTTGGTCATGGAGACGAGCTACGAGGTGCCACATCATATGGGCCTCCAACAACAAGACGGCGACAAGACGGTCGACCTAGGGCCATCCCCTTCGACCACGACGACGAGCATGAACCTCTTCAACCACTTGAAGACGGCGCCCATATTGCACTCATACTCCGAGTCAAGCTACGCTCCGAGTCAAGCTACGAGACCGCACATGAGACCTTATCTTTGGTGTTAGAGGAGAGTGATGATGTGCCATCTTCGGCCTTCATCCACGGCTACGACCATGACACGATTGAGCATGGAGACATTTGCACCTACATCTCTTCGACACCCACATATGTCCAGATGCCCCAATTTCCATGTCAGGAGAGCCACCGCCACATGAGTTACATAAATGACTCCACCACACGTGACACTGAGAGCATTTCCTATGAGAGGATGAGTGTGACCACCACTAGCCCCGCACTTGAGAGCATGCCACACATCCTATGTGAGGTTGAGAGCCATTTGTATGACTCCACCAACCATATGAGTGAGAGCATCATACCGGGAGTGAGTGAGACACAACACTTAGTGAGTGAGGTAGTTGACACGGCATGTGAGGCCACTTTGATTTCTAATGACTTAACTTCTACTCCTAGTGTGTTTTCTTCTCTGGTGCTAGGTCTCCTACATGACGACACGCCTATCCTCGACGAGCCCATACCTCCAATGGAGACAACGATGGTCATGGTGGAAGAAGATGCCCCCCACATGGTTCCATCAAGATGAAGATGACCACGACTTGGTCTTCGACACCTCACCTACAACACATGAGCGATGCTCCAAAGGTAACATAGGTGATGGTGCTTCTCTTATCCCACTAGTGGACTATTTTATGAATGATTGCTTGCATGATATTGACACACCTATTCCCATGTTTCATGCTAGTGCGACTTGTCATGACTTACCTATTTATGATGAATATGATGACGAGCATGTCGAGTTACCTAGTTGTGATGCTATGCTCCATAGGATATCATGTGAAAATTCTATTAGTCACATCATGTTTGACAATCCATTGACCTTGTCATATGCTATGAGTGAGATATCCCATCATTTCAATCTCAACATAGTCACTATGCATGCCCCATTACAATAAATCCCATTTGCACTTATGGCATAGATGACGAGATGATGGTCATTGACTTTTGTTTCTCTTGCGATGATATTGCTATGCTTCCTTTGCAAAATTTGCACAATTCATCTCATATGCCATGCCATGAAAATTATTGTGTATCGCATGATTACATCCCTTGTGTGCACCATCAGCATACCTTTCCTCACAATGCTCTAGATATTTCCCATGATGCATTACATAATTTGAGTCTCCATTATGCTATAAATAACAACAAACCTATCATGATTGATGACATGTTTCTATATCACGCATCTCGTTTATTTGAGCATTGGATATTTTGTGCTAACCAACACAAGCATGTGCGCATCATGATGGATGATGTGTACATCTACCATGCACACACAATTTTCCCTTTGTCTTTGTTTTGTGTAGGCACTCTCGTATACTCGTCAACCTCTCAATCCCAAGAGTTGATGAAACTAGCTCTTGAGAGCAAAGATGACTTGTCATCCCGTGGACTATCCTTACCACTGTTCCTTTCGCGCAATGACTACGCGCATCTCTCTCACTTGGCCCTCACACGGCTATGGGCTATATACCGCTTGTCGCTTCTTGCTCATTTTTCGTGTTCACTTTGCATGCTATGCTTACTTCTATGCCTTTGCCATGCAATTGTGACCCTTATGTGCATCTACCCATGATTCACCATTATGCTACTCATATGTGTATTTGCAAGCTTGGTGGAGATCCTTGTTGCTATTGCCATGTTTATCATGTGCCTCATGCTATTGATGCTATTTTGCTCATATCCTCCTTTCATGCTTGTGATATGTCTTGTGCATTATTCATGACCACTATTTGCACACATGACATGATTCCTTCTAGTACGTTGCATCTTCGCACTACTAGCTTGCTTGCCTTGATTCATATGATTGCTTGCTTTGTCGCATCACCCATGTTACACTCTTACTTGCTTTCTTGGGTTGTTGACATATATATTCATGCCTCTCACATGATACATCTTGTTCATTGTCGCTTGCCTCCAATTGTTGCATCTATGCTTATTAATCTCGGAGACTTGGACATATTACTTGTGTTGCATGCTTGTTTACTTGAGAATATTGTATTTGGTTATTCTCACATCATATGCCTCCATAATATGAAATGCTCCCTTGTTCTTTTTTATGATGAGCATGATGCACACACTTGTTGGGTGTTTTACCACATGAATGATAGGTTTTGCATCTCCGCTAACCTCATTTGTTTTTCCGAGTGTTTGTCATGTTCTTTCATGTTGAAGGATTCACAAGGCGATACCGCCATGACACAATTTGGTCATGTGAAGGCATACAAGATGTGCAACACCAACATTTGCGACAATCTCCTAAAGGTGAACTCTTTCCCTTTGAGCCATCCTCAAATATGCATATTGGACGGGTCACTTTTTCATTGTTGTCTCCTTCTTGTTGTCTACATGATACATCTCGCGGACGGAGAAGTGACATGGGAGATTGGCTCTATGGACCTTCACATTAAGGAGCGGTCGGACTTATTGGATGCACCTTCGAACTGCCACTCATGCCATGACATCGAGCATTGGTACGCCAACACCTCTATATTTGTTGATTATGCTCACACATGTCATGCTCGATGGACATATCATACACATGACAAATTTTCATCTTATGCATGGATTGACTCACATTACGATTGCCTTGTTGCATCTTGTATTCCCATGTCATCCATGATATATGAGCTTGTGCATTTCCTTAGCAAATTTGTTGTGATCTTTCTTGATGGCATATTCATACATCATGATCTTATTTCCTACCATCAATTGCATGATCACATCACATTGAGCATTCATTAACATATTCATGCTATTGATAAACCGTCACACTATGACATCATTTTGCACCGTGGTTGCATTGATCATATTCTTGCTTTCGCTCCCATGAATGTTGTCCATACATTTCCATATTTTTTGGATAAGCTTCATGCACCTTGTCATGATCAATATTGTCGCACGGACACATGTTTACTTGATGGACACTTTGTGTGTGCTAACCATTGTATTTCCAAGTGTACTTCGTGTTTGCTAATTTTGCATGCACCGCATATCGGAGACACCTTGGAGTACTTGGATTGCGCCATGCCTTCAACTCCGTCCAACTACAAGTCCATCCATGACGACCATTTCCATGGTGATGAGGATCACGATCTGAGGTCGGATCTTTCCCAGGGGGGAGATGATGCCGAGCATCCCACGTTCATTCCCATGTACACTCCGACTACTCTCCAAGCCCCAAGGATACATAAGATGAGACCTCGACTATACACCATTGGACACAAGGTGAACTCGCTCCTCTCCGAACTTTCACTTTCCACATGTGAGACATGGCTACTACCTCAAACTTGTGTTCTATGCATGTCCAGGAACCAAGAGGAAACCCATGGACCAGAAGGCGAGGACACCAAGCGCGAGGAACAAGAAGAAGGACTATGGAAGAAGCTCCATCCACCGGACGACCGGCCGGGACTGGACGTCCGATGCCTGAAGACCCACCGGACCTCCGGCCCAGACCGGACGACCGGCGATCCTGCACCCGAGCCAAATGAGAGGAAGTCCGACAAGTCTTGGACGTCCGACACACTCCAGCGTCCGGATGTCCGACCGTCCTCGGAAATCTGGCACCACCTCAACCGAGCCGAAATGCCGGACGTCCGACAAGTACCGGATGACCGGACCCTCGCGAGCCACCGGACGTCCGGTACCTGTCGGACGACCGGCGCTTATTTGTACATAGAGATCGGGCCCGAGGCCCATGTATCCCCCACTTACCCCTTCGTGTCCCTAGACTATATATACTCTTCCACCTCCTCCTAGTTAGGGTTAGCATTGGTTTATCTCATATTTAGAGATAGAGCGTTGCTCATCCACATCAGATCTACTCCTCGTGAGAGTCCGCGGCATATTCGGAGAAGATCCCTTTGGATTCAAGACCCCGTTATGGGAAGATCCCCTTGTGGATTCAAGACCTCCTCGCGGAGAAGAACATCAAGACCTCCTCACGGAGAAGAACCGTTACCTCTTCTATCGTCCGTTGTTGACTTTGGATCTTGTATCTTCCTTTCTGTTCATGGATCTAGCACATGTGTGATCATACTTGTTGGTTTGAGTGTTCTCTTGTGTTCCCCTTGTGATTTTCCCCTCGTTCCCTCCTCGTGTTCTTCGTGTTCATCGCGGGATCCACTCCTTTTGTGAAAGATCGGCCCATAGGGTTCCACCCTACATCACCATCTTTCCTCTGTGCCCACTTTGGTCGGTCCCAAAACACAAGAGCCGTTGCTTCGATACTTAGCGGCAACCAATCAAGTGGTTAGTGCGGCACCGGTGGCGCAGCAGGAAGTGGGTGAAGTGGCAGTCACAGCCAATGTCCCCTTTGGAGAGGAAAGCGAACCCGCCCCATCAAGGTCAGATGCAGTTCAAGACAAAGAAGAGCAAAGCAGTGGAGACAGTTCCAAGGTCACGGCAAGGAAGAAGGTAGTGCAGCGCCGAGTATACTTTGTCAGCTCCCAGTTGCAGGGGGCAAGATCAAGGTAATCTGGCATGCCAAACTTGATTTTTTGCCTCTTCATGGCGTCAAGGAAACTACGCCACTACTTCCAAGCCCTTGAGATCACGGTTATCACCCGCTTCCCTTTGCAACATATACTCAGAAACCCTGAGGCCACTGGCAGGATAGTGGAATGGGCCTTGGAGTTGTCCAGCTTTGGTTTGAAGCTTGAGAGCACATAAACTATTTAGAGCAGAGCATTGGCTAAGTTTATTGCAGAATGGACACCAAGCGCTAACGAAGAAGTGTTGTAGACAGCCATCCCCGGCAAGGAAGCGCCACAAGAATGGATTATGTATTTCGATGGTGCCTTCTCCGTACAAGGTGCAGGGGCTGGCGTGCTTCTCGTTGCTCCCACTGAGGAGCACCTTAAGTACATCATCCAGATGCGTTTCCCTCGGGAGAAGGCTACCAACAATACTTCAGAGTATGAAGGACTCCTTCCCAGGCACAAGATTGCAATAGAACTGGGAATCAAGAAGCTGATCATCTGAGGAGACTCACAACTAGTGGTGAGACAAGTGAACAAGGATTACCAAAGCCCATTGATGGAGGCATATGTTGGAGAAGTGACAAAGTTGGAGGAGAGCTTTGACGGATTGCAAACAGAGCACGTGGCCCATGTGGAAAACAGCATTGCTCATCATCTGTCAAAGTGTGCCGCGGAAAAACTCCCTGCAGAACCGGGGACTTTTGTTCTCCATCTGACTCAGTCCTCCGTATCCCTGGCAGCAATGCCAGAAAGAGGAGGAAATTGGACTCCAGCAAGCCTCTCCCGACAGAGCCTCCCGAAGCCCCTGACAGAGAGCTTGGCGGGAACAACTCCCCTTCGATCGTTGAGCTGCACCCTCCTACCAGACCACCAGCCCCTGCGGTCGAGTGCGCCCCCACGAATGAGGAGGTGTGATGTAGGGTGGAACCCTAGATGGCCGATCTTTCATGAAAGGAGCGGATCCCGACGTGGAACACGAAGAACACGAGGGGAAACACGAGAGAATTACTCAAACCAACAAGATTCGGTCACACATATGCTAGATCCTCGAAACAGAAAGAGAGATACAAGATCCATGATCAACATAGGAAGATACAAAGGTAACCAGTTATTATCCATGAGGAGGTCTTGAGGGGTCTTCCCATGAAGGGGTTTGGAATACAAGATGGATCTTCTCCAAAGAGGTAACGGTCCCTCGCAATGGAGTAGATCCGGATGGATGAGCGAAGCTCTATCTCACATATGAGCTAACACAACGCTAACCCTAACTAGGAGGAGGTGGAGGAGTATATATAGTCTAGGGCCATGAAGGGGTAAGTGGGGGATACATGGGCCTCGGCCCGATACTCTGCACACAGACAGGCGTCGGACGTCCGCTTGGGACCGGTCGTCCGATGGTCACCGGACTTCTACTATTTCCGTTCTGTGAAGGTGGCGCTGGACGTCCGGTCCTGGTCGATCGTCCGCTCGCTGGGAGTTGTGGCCAGTCGTCCGGTCCGGGCCAGACATCCGCTCGCTATAGCCTGCGTCAACTGGGACTTGGGAAGGTTGGGCTTCAGGTGACGGACGTCCGGTGGCTGTATCCCCAATAGCAGCTCTTCTTGTCCCTCGTACTTGGTGTCCTCGTCGTCTTGTCCATTGGATGTAGCTGCTCCATGGCTTCCTCCAAGTACCTGATCACACATAGTGTTTCTGCTTGAGGTAGTAGCCATGTCTCATGTATAGAAAGTGGTAGTTCGGAGAGGAGCGAGTTCACCTTGTGTCCAATGTCATATAGTCGAGGTCACATCTTATGGGGATGATCGTAGGATGCTCCGCATCAAGGTGCCGCTGGTCCTTGTTGCCGAGCCTCCGGCTCCAACCTGGGCACGTCACATAGTCCATTTCCTCCAAACAGGAGAACTTCTCGAAGAGCAAGAAGAAGCTGACAGAGTAGCCCGGAGGGCCAGTATGTATCAATTCATTGATGACACACTATATAGAATAAGGCCCAATGGTGTGAAATTGAAGTGCATTTGCCGGGAAGAAGGAAAGGAACTGTTGGCAGTGATACACAAGGGTATGTGTGGCTCACACATTGGATCAAGGGCCCTAGTTGGAAAAGCCTGCCAGCAAGGATTTTACTGGCCCACGACCCTCCAAGATGCAATCGAGCTAGTCACCAAATGTGAAGCCCGCCATTTACACTCGAAGAATATCCATCAGCCTGCCCAAGCTCTCCAGATGACCCCTTTATCATGGCCCTTCTCGGTCTGGGGGCTCGACATCTTGTGATAGAGGCGAGGGTGTCCCAATGCTTCGATGAGATAGTTATCATTTTCTGTGGGAGTCGACCTTGACGATCTGACTATGAACATGCGAGACGTTGCACCTTAGCAATCGCTAAACCAACTTCCGAGGGGTTATTGACCACACCGGTCAGAATCAACCTAACCACGAGGGTCTATTTTCCTGCAAGCAAACAAAGAACAAGCAAGAAACTAAGATTGCAATCTGGATATTGTGAATATAACATGAAAGCTTTATTGATCAAGGTGGGGTTCTGTGACGTCTTTGTCTGGTCGTTGGACACAAAAGAAGTACGTGAAGTTGCAGCTATGGCGAACTTTTAATCTAAACAAAACCCAAAGTCTAAATGACGCCCTAAAGGCAGTATATATGGAGGAAGAGGGGGGAATTTCGTGGCCCTTGGGGAAGGGGTTCGAAACCAACCCTATCTCTTGTTTCCCCACACATACGGACTCTAAAAATAGCCTATACTTATGTATTTCTAAATTACATGGGCATGGCCCAATAATAAGGTGATGCAACACCTATAATAGCCTCTAGACGAAATTTGTGAAGTGGCATCTTGTATATTTTGTCCAAGACTTCATGCACTCATTACGGTGGCTTCAAAGTTCTGAAATCATCATTTGAAACTCTGTTCTTGTTTCCCTTGCGCATGCCATCATCTCCATGCTTGTTCTTGCTCCAATGTTCATCCTTCTCCCAGCTAGTCCCTTCATTTGTAAGAAAAACAAATGTATCCAATTTAGGCAGCATCATATTCTCATGAACATTAGAATCATTACCAAGAAACGAAAGTACCTGGTAATTTAATTGGTGAGCACGAGCTCTAGTAATTGGTCCAGTATGTATAGTACCAGGGGATGTGGGTGTAACAATGGTATTGATGTCCTCATCATCCTCACCTTCTTGAAATGAAGTCGTCCTCGACGAAAGCTCATCTTCCTCACCCAAATAAGGCTTGAAATCTGCAATGTTAAAAGTGGGACTAACCCCAAAATCTGCAGGCAGCTCAAGTATATATGCATTATCATTTACTTTATCTAACACCTTAAAAGGACCATCAGCATGTGGCATTAGCTTTGATTTGCGCAAATCAGGAAATCTATCCTTACGCAAATGTAACCAAACAAGATCTCCAGGTGCAAACACAACATGTTTTCTACCCTTATCTCCAATAAGTATATATTTAGCATTCATATGCTCAATGTTTTCCTTAGTTAACTCATGCATTTTTAAAATCAATTTAGCACGTTTTTTAGCATCAAAATTAACCTTCTCAAAGATGGAAGAGGCAACAAATCAATAGGTGCATGAGGTAGGAAACCATACACAGTTTCAAAACGGCACATCTTAGTAGTAGAATGCAACGAACAATTATAAGCAAATTCAATATGAGGCAAGCATTCTTCCCACATTCTCTTATTATTCTTCAAAACAACACTAAGCATAGTAGACAACGTTCTACTGACTACTTCGATTTGTCCATCAGTTTGGGGGTGACAAGTAGTACTAAAAAGTAGTTTAGTCCCCAACTTAGCCCTTAAACATCTCCAAAAGTGGCTAAGAAATTTAGAATCACGATCTGAAACAATAGTATTTGGCACACCATGCAAGCAAATAATTTCATGATAGAACAAATCAGCAACATTAACAACATCATCGCTTTTATGACATGGTATAAAGTGTGCCATTTTCGAGAACCTATCCACGACAACAAATATGCTATCCCTCCCCTTCTTTGTTCGAGGTAAACCTAAAACAAAGTCCATAGATATATCCTCCCAAGGAACACTAGGTACAGGCAAAGGCATATATAAACCATGAGGATTGAGTCATGACTTAGCTTTTTGACATGTAGTGCAGCGAGCAACAAAATGCTCAACATCCCGTCTGATCTTTGGCGAAAAGAAATGTGTAGCAAGTATATCCTCCGTTTTCTTGACGCCAAAGTGTCCCATTAATCCTACTCCATGCGCCTCCTACAACAACAACGAAGAGAGCTAGCTAGAATGCATAGTTTGTTAATCCATCATTAACGACGAACTTGTTCCACGTTCTTCCTTCTTTACAATTCTGCATTACATCTTTAAAATCAACATCATGCACATATTGATCTTTGATGGTCTCCAAACCAAATAGTTTGAAGTCAAGTTGTGAAAGCATAGTATATCGATGAGACAATGCATCAACAATAACATTTTCTTTACCCTTCTTGTGTATAATGACATAAGGGAAAGTCTCAATCAATTCAAGACATTTAGCATGTCTACGATTTAGTTTAGCTTGAATTTTAATATGTTTTAAAGATTCATGATCAGAATGTATAAGAAATTCTTTGGGCCATAAATAATGTTGCCATGTTTCTAAAGTCCGAACAAGAGCATATAATTCTTTATCATAAGTAGATAATTCAAACTAGGCCCACTCAGTTTTTCAGAAAAGTATGCAACGGGTTTGCCGTCTTGTAATAACACACCTCCTAATCTAATTCCACTAGCATGACATTCAAGCTCAAAAGTCTAATTAAAATTAGGAAGTTGGAGTAAAGGAGCATGTGTCAACTTATCTTTCAATACCGTGAAGGCTTCTTCATGTGTGGTACCCCAAACGAAAGGCACATCCTTCTTTCTAAGCTCATTTAGAGATGCACCAATGGTGCTGAAATCTCTCACAAAATGCCTATAGAATCCAGCGAGGCCAAGAAAACTCCTCACTTGTGTGACCGTTTTGGGTAGTGGCCAACTGTCAATAGCTTCAATCTTGGCTTTATCAACTTCAATTCCCTATGGAGTAACAACATAGATAAGAAAAGATGCTTGGTCGGTGCAAAAGGTGCACTTCCCAAGGTTACCAAACAAACGTGCATCACGTAGAGCGATAGAAACATCACGTAAATATTCCAAATGTTCCTCCAAAGATCTGTTATAAATTAGTATATCATCAAAATAGACTACCACAAATCTTCCAATGAAAGAACGTAAATCTTCGTTCATTAATCTCATGAAAGTACTAGGTGCATTAGTTAACCCAAAAGGCATGACTAACCACTCATATAATCCAAACTTAGTTTCAAATGTTGTTTTCCATTCTTCTTCCAATTTCATACGAATTTGATGGTATCCACTACACAAATCAACTTTGGAGAATATTGTAGAGCCACTCAATTCATCAAGCATGTCATCTAGCCTAGGAATAGGATGACGGTAACGAGTAGTAATATGATTAATGCCTCTACAATCAACACACATACACGGCATACCATCCTTTTTTGTCACTAGTATAATAGGAACAACACAAGGACTAAGAGATTCGCGTATATAACCTTTGTCGAGAAGCTCCTATACTTGACGCATAATCTCCTTCATCTCCTCTGGATTGGTACAGTATGGTGCACGGATTGGCAGTGAAGCACCGGGAATTAAGTCAACCTGATGCTCAGTCCCTAGAATAGGTGATAATCCCGGTGGCACGTCTTGTGGAAAAGCGTCAGTGAACTTCTGCAAAATTTTAGTGACAGCAGGAGGCAAAGAGGAAGGTACATCCTCGAAATAAAATAATGCCTTTTTGCACACAAAGCATAGCAAACAGATTTGTTGAAATCTAGATCATCAAGATCAGATTTGGTGGCAAGTAAACATGCACTTTTCAATTTAATTTCAGAAGCAACACTACATGATTTATTATTAGGAATCATTTGTTGCTCAAATTCTTTTGCCACAATCTGATTTGCACTCTTATTTTTCTCCTGTTTTGGTTTATTAGCTCTATTAATATCATCTTTCAAAATGGAATCAGGAGTCATAGGAAGCAAAGTAATATGGCTATCCTTATGAACAAGAGTATACTGATTATTTCTACCATCGTGTACATATTTTTTATCAAATTGTGATGGTCTATCAAGTAATAAGGAACATGCTTGCATGGGTACCACATCACAGTCAATATAATCAGCATATGTAGAGATACTAAAATGCACACAAACAGTGCGTGTTACCTTAACCTTGTCGCAGTTGTTGAACCATTGGATGTAGTAAGGATGTGGATGTGGTCTTGTGGTGAGAGATAGCTTCTCCAACATCTCCATGCTAGCCAAGTTGTTGCAGCTCCCTCCATCTATGATGACGCTAACAGAACATTCCTTCACAACTCCTTTTGTATGGATCAAATTATGCCTCTGATTTTTCTCAGCTTGTGTGACATGCACACTCAAAACACGTTGAGCAACTAAACATTCATATCTATCAGCGCTTTCAGGAGCCATGTACTGTGTCTCATGATCAGAATCATCTCCACCATGTTGTTCACTTGTAATAAGAGCCAAAGTCTCCTCATCATAGTCACTAGAGGACTCATACCCACCATCCCTAGTAGCAATCATCACACGCTTAGATGGGCATTCTCTCACATAATGGCCTCCACCCTTGCAACGACGACAAATAATATCATCTATTCGGTTCTATTCTTCAGGTATTCCTTTGAATGACTCATCTTTTCAGGTAAGACAATTTGAAGATCTTCTTAGTCAGCCTATCTGTATTCTTATCCTCTTGTGCGAATCCAATCAGATTTTATAAAGCCAAGGCCTGAAAACCATTGTGGGGATCATCTTTTATCGGGAGACATGGCCTGGTTGTTTTTGATCGAGATTCCTAATCAATAGGGAAAAGAGCCCTTCACATGATCTGGTCCTACCTTTTGTCTATGCTATTTTTTTGTCCCTTCTCAGCTACTGTCCTTACTCCGGATAAATTGGAACACATTGATTCCGTTCGTTCCTGCCCTTCTCTTCAGGCCATAGTGCTTCTGAATTATTTCTATACCCCTTTGATGATGCAGCCTCTGACTCTCGTGGGTAAACTCCTACTTGATTAATTAGAACTTCTCTATCTCAACTGGTGGACCTATCTATCTTCTTCTTTTTATGAGATAGGGGTTTGCCATTCTCACGGATTGCTCATATTTATTTACCCCATTGAATAGTTTTTGCCTTGTTTCAGCCCTTCCTTCATATGAACCTTCCAAGTACTAATCTATCTTTATGGGGAAGACCCTTCATCTGACCTCCGGGCTACCCTGTCAATTGTAAAAAGTAGTTGAGTTGTGTCTCGCATGAGCAAAAAGAGTGAAATGAGGACGTAAGCCCCCTAGGTCTTCCTCTTCCTTTTAAACTAATTGCTTTCGCTTGACTCTTCCAGTAAAAAAGTATATTGAGTGGTTGAAGGAAAGTGAAAAGGAATGTCTTTTTCATGTACCAGATCCGATGAGCCAGACATCAAGTAAAATGGACATACGATCAAAGAGTAAGGAGCAGTTATTTGCAATGACGGGTGGATTGGTCAGAGCTGCAGGGCGGGACTCGGTTATGGCACGATAAAGAGCTTGCTTCAATGCTCGTATTCAGGTAGAAAGTAAGAGCAGTAGCATATTCATAGGAGAGCTTTGTACTTGAAATTAGTAGTCCTGGTAGTTGGAAAAAAGCTCTTAATACATATTCAAAGCATCAAGATAGGTAGTCCTATCATTAGTTGGCCGGTCATAGCAATTTAAGTAGAAATCTTGATTCGGGATCAGATCATTCAACTAAAGCTGTCAGGCCGGGTAGGCTTTGAGGAACATTGGGAGTTCCTTATGTTCTGACTTAGCAGATATGTCTATTGTGCCCGACAAAAACATATTTGCAAGGAGTTTGCCAAAGGCTTTCCCATTCAGAAAAAAAATCAAGTATATTTCCCTTCTCCATTCTCTGCTCGGATGATTGCCGCTTATGTGAATTTCATTGTTGTGGGTCCCGTGTCTGCTCGAATAAGATTGTTTTAGGATTATATTTAGTTGAATTTCTTGACTCCGCGGTGCTGGTTATCGAGTTTATGGCACCGCCGACCATCCAAAAAGTTAAAGATGGCGTTGGCATTTACTTATTATGCTCTCTTCTAATAGTGGTCCCTTGGTATTCAGGTTGTAAAATCCTGATAGGAAAGTCGACTGTTACACCTTGCTTTTGTAATGGCCTATCTTCTGTTAAAAGCTGAAAGATAAGGATTTTGCAAAACTTTTGCGTTCCTTTTTCTTTCAAAAGAAAACCTTACCATTTTTGGGCCACTGTTACCATTTCCATTTCCTGAACCTAAACCTAACTAATACTTAGTTGTTTCCATTTCCTCATCTGGTGATAGATCCTCATCTTCTTCTGGCTCAAATCCCTTTTTCATATCCAGGGCAGGCTTTAGGTATGCCTTAGTTTGATATCATTAAAGATATGCTCGACCTTGTTTATGTCCATGGTATCATCGTACGTACCTTCTACTATCAACCAGATGAGATGGGGTGATGTAGGGTGGAACCCTAGATGGCCGATCTTTCACGGAAGGAGCGGATCCCAATGAGGAACATGAAGAACGTGAGGGGAAACACGAGAGAAACACTCAAACCAACAAGATTAGGTCACACATATGCTAGATCCTCGAAACACAAAAGGAGATAAAAGATCCATGATCAACAAAGGATGATACAAAGGTAACCGGTTCTTCTTTGTGAGGAGGTCTTGAGGGGTGCTCCCATGAAGGGGTCTTGAATCCAAGGTGGATCTTCTCCGAAGAGGTAACGGTCCCTCATAATGGAGTAGATCCGGATGGATGAGCGGAGATCTATCTCACATATGAGCTAACACAACGCTGACCCTAGAAAGAGGGAGGAGGAGGAGTATATATAGTCTAGGTTGGCGAAGGGGTACATGGGCCTCGGCCCTTCACTGTGTGCAGATACGCAGAGCCAGATGTCCGGGCATTGGGCCGGATGTCCGGGCCTTCGTGAGGAGCCGGATGTCCGGGCCTGTGGGCCGGATGTCCGGGCTGGCGGGGGTGGTCTCGATGCTCTCTGGATAGCCTGCGCCGGATTTCCGGGCAGGTGCCGGATGTCTGGCCCGTCGTGGGTGTTGGGAACGTAGTAATTTCAAAAAAATTCCTACGCACACGCAAGATCATGGTGATGCATAGCAACGAGAGCGGAGAGTGTTGTCCACGTACCCTCGTAGACCGAAAGCGGAAGCGTTAGCACAACGCGGTTGATGTAGTCGTACGTCTTCACGATCCGACCGATCAAGTACCAAACGCACGACACCTCTGAGTTCAGCACACGTTCAGCCCGATGATGTCCCTCGAACTCCGATCTAGCCGAGTGTTGAGGGAGAATTTCGTCAGCACGATGGCATGGTGACGATGATGATGTTCTACCGACGCAGGGCTTCGCCTAAGCACCGCTACAGTATTATCAAGGTGGACTATGGTGGAGGGGGACACCGCACATGGCTAAAAGATCAAATCAATTGTTGTGTCTATGGGGTGCCCCCTATCCCCGTATATAAAGGAACAGGGGGGAGGTCCGGCCGGCCAGGAGGAGGCGCGCCAGGAGGAGTCCTACTCCCACCGGGAGTAGGACTCCCTCCCTTCATTGTTGGATTAGGAGAAGGGGGAAAGAGGAGGGAGAGAGGAAGGAAAGGGGGGGGGGCGCCGCCCCCCTCTCCTTGTCCTATTTGGACTAGAGGGGGAGGGGCGCGTGGCCCTTCCATAGCCGCCTCTCCTCTTCTCCACTAAGGCCCACTATGGCCCATTAAGCCCCCGGGGGGTTCCGGTAACCCCTCGATACTCCGGTAAAATCCCGATTTCACATGGAACATTTCCGATATCCAAATATAGGCTTCCGATGTATCAATCTTCATGTCTCAACCATTTAGAGAATCCTCGTCATGTCCGTGATCACATCCGGGACTCCGAACAACCTTCGGTACATCCGAACTCATAAACTCATAATATAACCGTCATCAAAACTTTAAGCGTGCGGACCCTACGGGTTCGAGCACTATGTAGACATGACCGAGACACGTCTCTGGTCAATAACCAATAGCGGAACCTGGATGCTCATATTGGCTCCCACATATTCTACGAAGATCTTTATCGGTCAGACCGCATAACAACATATGTTGTTCCCTTTGCCATCGGTATGTTAATTGCCCGAGATTCAATCGTGGGTATCTCAATACCTAGTTCAATCTCGTTACCGGCAAGTCTCTTTACTCGTTCCGTAATACATCATCCCGCAACTAACTCATTAGTTGCAATGCTTGCAAGCCTTAAGTGATGTGCATTACCGAGTGGGCCCAGAGATACCTCTCCGACAATCGGAGTGACAAATCCTAATCTCGAAATACGCCAACCCAACAAATAACTTCGAAGACACATGTAGAGCACCTTAATAATCACCCAGTTACGTTGTGACGTTTGGTAGCACACAAAGTGTTCCTCCGGTAAACGGGAGTTGCATAATCTCATAGTCATAGGAACATGTATAAGTCATTAAGAAAGCAATAGCAACATACTAAATGATGGAGTGCTAAGCTAACGGAATCGGTCAAGTCAATCACATCATTCTCCTAATGATGTGACCTTGTTAATCAAATGACACCTCATGTCCATGGCTAGGAAACATAACCATCTTTGGTCAACGAGCTAGTCAAGTAGAGGCATACTAGTGATACTTGATACATCTCCAACGTATCTACTTTTCCAAACACTTTTTCCCTTGTTTTGGACTCTAACTTGTATGATTTGAATGGAACTAACCCGGACTGACGCTGTTTTCAGCAGAATTGCCACGATCTTGTTTTATGTGCAGAAAACAAAAGTTCTCGGAATGACCTGAAACTCCACGGGATATCTTACAATAAATAATAAAAAATCCTCGCCAAAGATGAAGACCAGGGGGCTCACACCCTTCTCACGAGGGTGGGGGTGCGCTCTAGAAGACCAGGGGGCTCACACCCTTCTCACGAGGGTGGGGGCGCCCCCCTAGAGCGCGCCCCCTACCTCGTGGGCCCCCTGGAAGCCCCCCGACTCCAACTCCAACTCTATATAACTGCTTTCGGGGAGAAAAATATAGGAGAGAAGAAATCATCGCGTTTTACGATACGGAGCCGCCGCCAAGCCCTAAAACCTCTCCGGAGGGCTGATCTGGAGTCCGTTCGGGGCTCCGGAGAGGGGGATTCGTCGCTGGCGTCATCATCAACCATCCTCCATCACCAATTTCATGATGCTTACCGCCGTGCGTGAGTAATTCCATCGTAGGCTTGCTGGACGGTGATGGGTTGGATGAGATGCACCATGTAATCGAGTTAGTTTTGTTAGGGTTTGATCCGTAGTATCCACTATGTTCTGAGAATGATGTTGCTATGACTTTGCTATGCTTAATGCTTGTCACTAGGGCCCGAGTGCCATGATTTCAGATCTGAACCTATTATGTTTTCATGAATATATGAGAGTTCTAGATCCTATCTTGCAAGTCTATAGTCACCTATTATGTATTATGATCCGTTAACCCCGAGGTGACAATAATCGGGATACTTACGGTGATGACCGTAGTTTGAGGAGTTCATGTATTCACTATGTGCTAATGCTTTGTTCCGGTCTCTATTAAAAGGAGGCCTTAATATCCCTTAGTTTCCATTAGGACCCCGCTGCCACGGGAGGGTAGGACAAAAGATGTCATGCAAGGTCTTTTCCATAAGCACGTATGACTATATTCGGAATACATTCCTACATTACATTGACGAATTGGAGCTAGTTCTGTGTCACCCTATATTATGACTGTTACATGATGAACCACATCCGGCATAATTATCCATCATTGACCCGATGCCTACGAGCTTTCCATATACTGGTTTACACTTGTTTACTTTCCCGTTGCTATTGTTACAATCACTACAAAATACCAAAAACATTACTTTGCTTTCATTACTCTTTGGTTACCGTTACCATCACTATCATATTACTTTGCTACTAAACACTTTGCTGCAGATACTAAGTTTCCAGGTGTGGTTGAATTGACAACTCAGCTGCTAATACTTGAGAATATTCTTTGGCTCCCCTTGTGTTGAATGGATAAATTTTGGTTGAATACTCTACCCTCGAAAGCTGTTGTGATCCCCTATACTTGTGGGTTATCAAGACTAATTTCTGGCGCCGCTGCCGGGGAGCATAGCTCTATTCTTTGAGTGACTTGGGATTTATATCTGCTGGACACTATGAAGAACTTGAGAGATCCAAAAACCAAGATCTATCCCTCAACTACGAGGGGAGGTAAGGAACTTCGATCTAGACCTACACTTGATTCACCTTCTGTTATGAGTAAGCTTGTGACACCTACACCTGCTTCTGCTATTCGTTCTGATATATCGCATGTTATTGATGATGCTACTTCTGCTATGCATGATACTTATGATGAAACTACCTCTATGCCTGATACTACTATGCCACTTAGTGATTTTCTAGAGGAACGACTTGCTAGGGCTAGAGAGATTGAAAATATTGAATCTGATTATGAAGATGAAAGTGATGATGAAGAATCACTTGTTATTCCTAAGGGTTATTTATTTGATCAAGATGCTTCTTTAGCTATTTTAGCCTGCAAAGATAGATATGAACTCAAAAGGTTATTAGCTAAATGGAATAAGCAATCTCCAAATGCTAGGATGAGACCTGACCTTGCTTTTGCTACTTCACCTATATGTGTTGCTGATAAGGATTATGAATTCTTTGTTGATCCTGATAAAATTACTTTGGTTAAATCTGATCCTTTTCATAGCTATGAATCTGAAACTGTTGTGGCACAACTTACTAAATTAAATGATATAGCCACCCTGTTCACTAATGATGAGAGATCTCGCTACTTTTATATCCTTAAAATTTTTCCATTCTCATTAAAGGGTGATGCTAAGATATGGTCTAATTATCTTGATCCTGGTTGTGTGCGTAGTCCCCAGTATATGATTTATTACTTTTTTGCTAAATATTTCCCTGCTCATAAGAAACAAGCTGCTTTAAAGGAAATATACAACTTTGTGCAAATTAAAGAAGATAGTCTCCCACAAGCTTGGGGGAGGCTTCTCAAGTTACTTAATGCTTTGCCTGATCATCCTCTTAAGAAAAATGAAATACTTGATATATTTTATAATGGACTAACCGATGCTTCCAGAGATTACCCGGATAGTTGTGCTGGTTCTCTTTTCAGGGAAAGAACACCGGAGGAAGCTGAAATCTTATTGAATAATATGTTGACAAAAGAAAATAATTGGGCACCTCTTGAGCCACCTCCTGCTCCAATTAATGATCCTATTCCTAAACCAACTCCGAAGAAGAGAGGTGTTCTATTTCTCAGTCCTGAAGATATGCAAGAGGCAAAGAAATCTATGAAAGAAAAAAGGTATTAAAGCTGAAGATGTTAAGAATTTACCTCCTATTGAAGAAATACATGGTCTTAATTTACCGCCTGATGAAGAAATATATGATCTTAATCCTTTATTTATTGAAGAACCTCCAGACCTTGATAACTCGACATAGGTAGTAAAGGTAAATTATCTCTATAGATATGATAAAGCTAAAATCCCTCCTACTAAAATTGCTAGTCAATGCTTGGATGAGTTTGATAATTTTATGTTTAAGCAAGAAGACTTCAATGCTTATTTTGGTAGACAATTAAAACAAGATGCTGATATGATTAAATACTTGGGTGATTATATGGCTAATATTAGAGGTGAACTTAAACTTGTTAGCAAACATGCTTCTATGGTTACCACTCAAGTAGAACAAGTACTTAAAGCTCAAAAAGAATTGCTCAATGAGATGAATAGTAAGAAAAATGATTATGATGTTAAAGTGGCTACTAGAACTGGTAGAATGACTTAGGAACCTTTGTATCCTGAAGGCCACCCTAAGAGAATTGAGCAAGATTCTCAGAGAAATAAAATTGATGCACCTAGTTCTTCTAAAAAGAAGAAAAAGAAAAATGATAGAACTGTGCAAACTTCTAGTGAACCTATTGCTGAATCACCTGATAATCCAAATAATATCTCTATGTCTGATGCTGAAACACAATCTGGTAATGAACATGAACCTAATGAAAATGTTAATGATGATGTTCATATTAATGCTCAACCTAGTAATGATAATGATGTAGAAATTGAACCTGCTGTTGATCTTGATAACCCACAATCAAAGAATCAACGTTATGATAAGAAAGACTTTGTTGCTAGGAAACATGGTAAAGAAAGAGAACCTTGGGTTCATAAACCCATGCCTTTTCCTCCAAAACCATCCAGGAAAAAGGATGATGAGGATTTTGAGCGCTTTGCTGAAATGATTAGACCTATATTTTTGCGTATGCGATTGACTGATATACTCAAAACAAATCCTTATGCTAAGTACATGAAAGATATTATTACAAATAAAAGAAAGATACCGGAAGCTGAAATTTCCACCATGCTTGCTAACTATACTTTTAAGGGTGGAATACCAAAGAAACTTGGAGATCCAGGAGTACCTACTATACCATGCTCCATTAAAAGAAACTATGTTAAAACTGCTTTATGTGATCTTGGAGCCGGTGTTAGTGTTATGCCTCTCTCTTTATATCGTAGACTTGATTTGAATAAGTTGACACGGACTGAAATATCTTTGCAAATGGCTGATAAATCAACTGCTATACCTGTCGGTATTTGTGAGGATGTGCTTGTTGTGGTTGCAAACGTCACTATTTTAACGGACTTTGTTATTCTTGATATTCCCGAGGACGATAGTATGTCTATTATTCTTGGAAGACCTTTTCTTGATACTGCAGGGGCTGTTATTGATTGCAACAAAGGCAATGTCACTTTTCATGTTAATGGTAATGAGCATATGGTACACTTTCTGAGGAAACAACCTCAAGTTCATAGTATCAATTCTATCAGAAAAATTACATCAATTATATTTGGAGGTTTTGAATTTCCTCTTCCTGCTGTCAAGAAGAAATATGATATACTTATTATTGGGGATGTGCATATCCCTGTTGAGGTAATCTAGTGTTATTCGAAATTTCTCCGGTTTCATGTTAATCGGAATGGGTTTGTTAACAAGACTTGATCAACCTTGTTAGTGGATTCCTTTTGACGAGCATGAGATGGATGAAACTAGAAGCACAACCCTCTGTACCCTTTATATACTTTCTGTTATTTAGTTGAAATAAAACAAAATAAATAATTTTCTGTCTGTTATCTGATTATCCGTGCAATATAAAAATACCTCAAAAATAAAAGTTCTCCAAATGCCCTGAAAATTAAATATGATTTTTTATAGAATATTTGAGGATTTATGGAACAAAGAACACACGAGGGGGGCCAACCACCTTGCCACGAGAGTGGAGGGCGCGCCCACCCCCCTAGGGCGCGCCCCTGCCTCATGGGCCCACGGTGGCCCTCCTCCACTTATTCTTCCAGCCACACACTTCATCTTCCTCCCCCAAACACGAAAAACCAACTCAAACCCGAGTCCAAGCTCGTTTTGCTGCCATTTTCGATCTCCTTGCTCAAAGCACCTCTCACAAAACTGCTTGGGGAGATTGTTCCTTGGTATGTGACTCCTCCATTGGTCCAATTAGTTTTTGTTCTAGTGCTTTATTCATTGCAAATTTGTGTTGCTTAGGTGACCCTGTTCTTGAGCTTACATGTCAAATTTATATGGTCAAAAGTAGTTTTGATGCATGATATAGGCTCTAGGCACTTGTAGGAGTAGTTGCTATCAATATTATTGAGTTTGGTTTACTTTTATTTTGAAGTTACTAAAAAAATTCAGAATTTTTCAGAGGAAGAAATATGCTTAGGAAAATGTTCCAAGGTGGTTCTTCAAAGAAGCAAGGACCCATGCTTGCAATGCGTGATGCTGACGAAGAGCCACCAAGAGACGCTCCAGTGCGTCCTTGTGAGTGGCCTTCTGAAAAATTTATGGATCAAGCGGGAAATAAAGAAGAATTTAGCGCATATTTGCGTAATGCCGATCTTGAGGACTTTGTGGCAAACAAATTCCCCCAGTATCATGAGCTCACAAGCTCTTTTGTGAGGAGGTTTGAGTATTCATCTTCACGTAATTCTCCTTTAGTCATGTTTGATCTTTATGATAAATCTTATACCATCGACCTAGAGGATTTCAGTCTTACTTGCAAACTTCCACAATGGGGTAGTGTTAGGGATCCCCCTAAATCTGAATTTAGAAACTTTCTTGCTAGTATAACTATAGGGGAATCTAGAGATATAACACAAGCTACCATAGGGAGCATTCACTTTCCTGCTATACATTATTTTGCTCTCTTCATAGGTAGGTGCATAAATGCTAAGGATGAAGCATGTCACATGTGTGTCCCTAACCTTAGCATTCTCAGGAGTGCTGTGTCAGGAGACCAATCTTATCATATGGGAGCCGCTTAGCATCATAATAGACATAATGGAAATTTCTTTGGAGGAATTTATGCAACCCGCTTAGCCAAATTTCTTGAGATAGACGTTCGTGAAGGAGACATGGAGTTGCCTCCTATTTATTTATATTTTGATCCCACCATTTTGTCGATAGGAGCGAATCACCTCTCTAGTACCGACTAATCTTTGACAGACGTCGTGTTGTCCATATTACTCTCCCTGCTCCTGCTTTCTTTGATTATTAGGCAAGAGGAGGATATACTATTACCAAAGAGGAGGCAGATGAGTACGAGAGGAGAGCGGAGGCCGCTCGTCGCTGCACTGCAGCTCAGGAGGCGATAGCCGCTGCATCTCAGTACGACCCCAACTATTATTATGGATATCAGCCAGGTCAGTCGTGACCATAGACCAACTTAGGCCAAAAGCCTAAGCTTGGGGGAGTACGTATTTCTCACCGACATTACATTTATGTTCACACACACTCATTGCTAGATGTCGGTGCTCATACTTTTTCATTGTATCATCCATGCTAGTTTATTTTCTTTTATGCTTTCTTCTTGTGTGTTTGTTAAACCTTAAGAAAAAAACCAAAAAAAAATTAGTTGTAGCTTTTGATTAATTTACTTTCCATGATGTAGTAGTAATTAAAAACAAAACCCAAAAATATTTCTTGTTCTTCTTTTGCTTGTTGGGAGCTTTCCCGTGTAAATAGTTTTATTTCTTTTCTTTTCTTTGGGGACCAGTAGGAGAAGACCTTGATTAAATTGTTGAAGTGGCTATTATATGCATTACTGTTTATCTGACAAAAGAGCCCATATTGCCTTGTCTTCTCCTGTTTATTGAACGCTCACAGATTCCAGCTTAGTCCAATGCACGTGCACTCTTATTATTATTCACATCGTTTGGTCGTGCAAGTGAAAGGCAATTATGATGATATATGATGGCCTGACTGAGATGAGAAAAGCTGGTATGAACTCGACCTCTTTTGTTTTTGTAAATATGATGAGTTCATCGTTCTTGATTCAGCTTGTTATGAATAAACATATTTGCAATGACAATTAGAGATCATAGTTGCTTGTGCCATGCTTGAATAGCTATGAGTTATAATGATTTACCTTGCGTGCCAACATGCTATTAAAATGGTTATGATGTGGTATGATAGGGTGGTATCCTCCTCTTAATGATTTAAGTGACTTGACTTGGCACATGTTCGCGCATGTAGTTGAAACAAATCAACATAGCCTTCACGATATTTATGTTCATGGTGGATTATATCCTACTCATGCTTGCATTCAATGTTTATTAATTTTAATGCATGTACATGGTTGTTGTCGCTCTCTAGTTGGTCGCTTCCTAGTCTTTTGCTAGCCTTCACCTACACTAAGCGGCAATAGTGCTTGTGCATCCAAACTCCTTAAACCCCAAAGTTATCCCACATGAGTCCACTATACCTTCCTATATGCGGTATCTAACTGCTGTTCCAAGTAAATTTGTATGTGTCAAACTCTAAACCTTCAAATAATCATCCTGTTTTGTATGCTCGAATAGCTCATGTATCAACTAGGGCTGTCTGTATCTTCCATGTTAGGCGGGTTATTCTCAAGAGGAGTGGACTCCGCTCCTCACTCACGAGATAAAGGGCTGGTCACCGGGATGCCCAGTCCCATACTTTATGCAAACTAAATCAAAATAATTGCAAACAAAACCCCCCCTGGGACCTGATGTATGTTGGAGGCACTCGCTGTTTCGAGCAAGCCATGGATTGATGTAAGGTGGAGGGGGAGTATAAACTTTACCATTCTGTTTGGGAACCGCCTATAATGTGTGTAGAATGGAAGATATCGCCGTCTCTTGGTTGTTATGTTGACAATGAAAGTATACCGCTCAAAATGTTATTCACCTCTATTTTAAAACCGAGCTCTGGCACCTCTACAAATCCCTGCTTCCCTCTGCGAAGGGCCTATCTATTTACTTTTATGTTGAGTCATCACCCTCTTATTAAAAAGCACTAGCTGGAGAGTGCAGCTGTCATTTGCATTCATTACTGTTAATTTATATTGGGTGTGACTATGATTGGATCTCTTTTACCATGAATTACAATGTCTAGTCAGTCCTTGATCTTTAAAGGTGATGTGCATTTATGTTTTGCGGTCTTAGAAAGGGCTAGCGAGATACCATCTTGTTATATCATATTATGATTGTTTTGAGAAAGTGTTGTCATCCGAGATTTATTATTATGGCTTGCTAGTTGACTATGTTATTGATATGAGTAATCATGAGACCTGAGAATTATTGCAAATGTGGTTAGTTATAATCTTTGCTGAAAACTTGAATGCTAGCTTGACATATTTACAACAACAAGAGCAAACAGAGTTTGTAAAAGTTTTTCTTTATTTCTTTCAGTTTGTCAACTGAATTGCTTGAGGACAAGCAAGGGTTTAAGCTTGGGGGAGTTGATACATCTCCAACGTATCTACTTTTCCAAACACTTTTGCCCTTGTTTTGGACTCTAACTTGTATGATTTGAATGGAAGACCCGGACTGACGTTGTTTTCAACAGAATTGCCATGATGTTGTTTTATGTGCAGAAAACAAAAGTTATCGGAATGACCTGAAACTCCATGGTATATCTTACAATAAATAATAAAAAATCCTCGCGAAAGATGAAGACTAGGGGGGCCCACACCCTTCTCACGAGGGTGGTGCCCCCTACCTCGTGGGCCCCCTGGAAGCCCCCCGACTCCAACTCCAACTCTATATAACTGCTTTCGGGGAGAAAAAATACGAGAGAAGAAATCATCGCGTTTTACGATACGAAGCCGCTGCCAAGCCCTAAAACCTCTCGGGGGGGGGGGCTGATCTGGAGTCCGTTCGGGGCTCCAGAGAGGGGGATTCATCGTCGTCATCATCAACCATCCTCCACCACCAATTTCATGATGCTCACCGTCGTGCGTAAGTAATTCCATCGTAGGCTTGCTGGACGGTGATGGGTAGATTCACCACGTAATCGAGTTAGTTTTGTTAGGGTTTGATCCCTAGTATCCACTATATTCTGAGATTGATGTTGCTATGACTTTGCTATGCTTAATGGTTGTCACTAGGGCCCGAGTGCCATGATTTCAGATCTGAACCTATTATGTTTTCATCAATATATGAGAGTTCTAGATCCTATCTTGCAAGTCTATAGTCACCTATTATGTTTTATGATCCCTTAACCCCGAAGTGACAATAATCGGGATACTTACCGGTGATGACCGTAGTTTGAGGAGTTCATGTATTCACTATGTGCTAATGCTTTGTTCCGGTTCTCTATTAAAAGGAGGCCTTAATATCCCTTAGTTTCCATTAGGACCCCGCTGCCACGGGAGGGTAGGACAAAATATGTCATGCAAGTTCTTTTCCATAAGCACGTATGACTATATTCGGAATACATGCCTACATTACATTGACGAATTTGAGCTAGTTCTGTGTCACCCTATGTTATGACTATTACATGATGAACCACATCCGACATAATTATCCATCATTGATCTGATGCCTATGAGCTTTCCATATACTGTTTTATGCTTATTTACTTTCCCGTTGCTATTGTTACAATCACTACGAAATACCAAAAACATTACTTTGCTTTCATTACTCTTTTGTTACCGTTCCCATCACTATCATATTACTTTGCTACTAAACACTTTGCTGCAGATACTAAGTTTCCATGTGTGGTTGAATTGACAACTCAGCTGCTAATACTTGAGAATATTCTTTGGCTCCCCTTGTGTCGAATCAATAAATTTGGGTTGAATACTCTACCCTCGAAAGGTGTTGCGATCCCCTATACTTGTGGGTTATCAACACTCTGTTTGTCTATGTATTCACACATGTATTATGTTTCCGGTTAATACAATTATAGCATGAATAATAAAACATTTATCATGAAATAAGGAAATAAATAATAACTTTAGTATTGCCTCTAGGGCATATTTCCTTCAGTCTCCCACTGGCACTAGAGTCAATAATCTAGTTCACATCGCCATGTGATTTAACATCAATAGTTCACATCACCATGTGATTAACATGCATAGTTCACATCATCATGTGACAAACACCCAAAGGGTTTACTAGAGTCAATAATCTAGTTCACATTGCTATGGGATTAATACCCAAAGAGTACTAAGGTGTGATCATGTTTTTCTTGTGAGGTAAGTTTAGTCAACGGGTCTGCCACATTCAAATCCGTATGTACTTTGCAAATTTCTATGTGAAGTTGTCAACAATGCTCTGCACGGAGCTACTCTAGCTAATTGCTCCCACTTTCAATATGTATCCAGATTGAGACTTAGAGTCATCTGGAGCACTGTCAAAACTTGCATCGATGTGACCCTTTACGACGAACCTTTTGTCACCTCCATAATCAAGAAACATATCCTTATTCCACTAAGGATAATTTTGACCAATGTCCAATGATCTACTCCTAGATCACTATTGTACCCCCCTTGCCAAACTCAGGGCAGGGTATACAATAGGTCTGGTACACAGCATGGCATACTTTATAGAACCTATGGCTGAGGCATAGGGAATGACTTTCATTCTGTCTCTATCTTCTGCCGTGGTCGGGTTTTGAGTCTTACTCAACTTCACACCTTGCAACACAGGCAAGAACTCCTTCTTTGACTGTTCCATTTTGAACTACTTCAAAATCTTGTCAAGGTATGTACTTATTGAAAAGCTTATCAAGCGTTTTGATCTATCTCTATAGATCTTGATGCTCAATAAGTAAGTAGCTTCACCGAGGTCTTTCTTTGAAAAAAACTCTTTTCAAACACTCCTTTATGCTTTCTAGAAAATTCTACATTATTTCCGATCAATAATATGTTATTCACATATACTTACCAGAAATGTTGTAGTGCTCCCACTCACTTTCTTGTAAATACATGCTTCTCCAAAAGTCTGTATAAAACCATATGCTTTGATCACACTATCAAAGCGTTTATTCCAACTCCGAGAGGCTTGCACCAGTCCATAAATGGATCGCTGGAGCTTGCACACTTTGTTAGCTCCCTTTGGATCAACAAAAACCTTCCGGTTGCATCATATACAACTCTTCTTCCAGAAATCCATTTAGGAATGCAGTTTTGACATCCATTTGCCAGATTTCATAAAATGTGGCAATTTGCTAACATGATTCGGACAGACTTAAGCATCGCTACGAGTGGCAAAATCTCATCATAGTCAACACCTTGAACTTTGTCAAAAACCTTTTTCGACAAGTCTAGCTTTGTAGATAGTAACACTACTATCAGCGTCCGTCTTCCTCTTGAAGATCCATTTATTTTCTATGGCTTGCCGATCATCGGGCAAGTCAACCAAAGTCCACACTTCGTTCTCATACATGGATCCCATCTCAGATTTCATGGCCTCAAGCCATTTCACGGAATCTGGGCTCATCATCGCTTCCTCATAGTTCGTAGGTTTGTCATGGTCAAGTAACATGAACTCCAGAATATGATTACCGTACCACTCTGGTGCAGAACATACTCTAGTTGACCTATGAGGTTCGGTAGTGACTTGATTCGAAGCTTTCATGATCATCATCATTAACTTCCTCACTAATTGGTGTAAGAGTCACAAAAACAGATTTTTGTGATGAACTACTTTCCAATAAGGGAGCAGGTACAGTTACCTCATCAAGTTCTACTTTCCTCCCACTCACTTCTTTCGAGAGAAACCCTTTCTCTAGAAAGGATCCATTCTCAGCAACAAATATCTTGCCTTTGGATCTGTGATAGAAGGTGTACCCAACAGTTACTTTTGGGTATCCTATGAAGACACACTTCTCCGACTTGGGTTTGACCTTATCAAGATGAAACTTTTTCACATAAGCATTGCAACCCCAAACTTTAAGAAATGACAACTTTGGTTTCTTGCCAAACCACAGTTCATACGGTCTCGTCTCAACGGATTTAGATGGTGCCCTTTTTAACGTGAATGCAGCTGTCTCTAATGCATAACCCCAAAACTATAGTGGTTAATCGGTAAGAAACATCATAGATTGCACTATATCCAATAATAGTACGGTTATGACGTTTGGACACACCATTATGCTGTGGTGTTCCAGGTGGCACGATTTTGTGAAACTATTCCACATTGTTTTAATTGAAGACCAAACTCGTAACTCAAATATTTGTCTCTGCGATCAGATCGTAGAAACTTTATTTTCTTGTCACGGTGTTTTTCCACTTCACTCTGAAGTTCTTTGAACTTTTCAAATGTTTCAGACATATGTTTCATCAAGTAGATATACCCACATCTGCTCAAATCATCTGTGAAGGTCAGAAAATAACGATACCCGCCGTGAGCCTCAACACTCATCGGACTGCATACATCAGTATGTATTATTTCCAATAAGTCAGTTGCTCGCTCCATTGTTCCGGAGAAGGGAGTCTTAGTCGTCTTGCCCATGACGCATGGTTCGCAAGCATCAAAATGATTCATAATCAAGTGATTCCCAAAGTCCATCAGCATGGAGTTTCTTCATGCGCTTTACACCAATATGACCTAAACGGCAGTGCCACAAATAAGTTGCACTATCATTATTAACTTTACATCTTTTGGCTTTAATATTATGAATATGTGTATCACTACGATCGAGATCCAACGAACCATTTTCATTGGGTGTATGACCATAGAAGGTTTTATTCATGTAAACAGAACAACAATTATTCTCTAACTTAAATGAATAACCGTTTTGCAATAAACATGATCAAATCATATTCATGCTCAACGCAAACACCAAATAACATTTATTTAGGTTTAACACTAATCCTGAAAGTATAGGGAGTGTGCGATGATGATCATATTAATCTTGGAACCACTTCCAACACACATCGTCACTTCACCCTTAACTAGTCTCTGTTCATTCTGCAACTCCCGTTTCGAGTTACTACACTTAGCAACTGAACTAGTATCAAATACTGATGGGCTGCTATAAACACTAGTAAAGTACACATCAATAACATGTCTATCAAATATACCTATGTTCACTTTGCCATCCTTCTTATCCGCCAATTACTTGGGGTAGTTCCGCTTCCAGTAACCAGTCCCTTTGCAGTAGAAGCACTCAGTTTCAGGCTTAGGTCCTGACTTGGGCTTCTTCACTTTGAGCAGCAACTTGATTGATGTTCTTCTTGAAGTTCCCCTTTCTTCCCTTTGTCCCTTAACTTGAAACTAGTGGTTTTGTTTACCATCAACACTTGATGCTTTTCTTGATTTCTACCTTCGTCGATTTCAGAATCACGAAGAGCTTGGGAATCGTTTCCGTTATCCCTTGCATATTATAGTTCATCACGAAGTTCTACTAACTTGGTGATGGTGACCAGAGAATTCTGTCAATCACTATTTTATCTGGAAGATTAACTCCCACTTGATTAAAGCGATTGTAGTACCCAGACAATCTGAGCACATGCTCACTGCTTGAGCTATTCTCCTCCATCTTTTAGCTATAGAACTTGTTGGAGACTTCATATCTCTCAACTCGGGTATTTGCTTGAAATATTAACTTCAACTCCTAGGACATCCCATATGGTCCATGACATTCAAAACGTCTTTGGAGTCCCGATTCTAAGCCGTTTAAGCATGGTGCACTAAACTATCAAGTAGTCATCATATTGAGCTAGCCAAACGTTCATAACATCTGCATCTGCACCTGCAATAGGTTTGTCACCTAGCGGTGCATCAAGGACATAATTCTCCTGTGCAGCAATGAGGATAAACCTCAGATCACGGATCCAATCCGCATCATTGCTACTAACATCTTTCAACTTAGTTTTCTCTAGGAACATATCAAAAATAAAACAGGGGAGCTAAACGCGAGCTATTGATCTACAACATAGATATGCTAATACTACCAGGACTAAGATCATGATAAATTTAAGTTCAATTAATCATATTACTTAAGAACTCCCACTTAGATAGACATCTCTCTAATCATCTAAGTAATCACGTGATCCAAATCAACTAAACCATAACCGATCATCACGTGAAATGGAGTAGCTTTCAATGGTGAACATCACTATGTTGATCATATCTACTATATGATTCACGCTCGGCCTTTCGGTCTCAGTGTTCCGAGGCCATATCTGCATATGCTAGGCTCGTCAAGTTTAACCTGAGTATTCTGCGTGTGCAAAACTGGCTTGCACCCGTTGTAGATGGACGTAGAGCTTATCACACCCGATCATCACGTGGTGTCTGGGCACGACGAACTTTGGCAACGGTGCATACTCAGGGAGAACACTTTTATCTTGAAATTTAGTGAGAGATCATCTTATAATGCTACCGTCATAACTAAGCAAAGTAAGATGTATAAAAGATAAACATCACTTGCAATCAAAATATGTGACATGATATGGCCATCATCATCTTGCGCCTTTGATCTCTATCTCCAAAGCATTGTCATGATCTCCATCATCACCGGCATGACACCATGATCTCCATCATCTTCATCTATATCAATGTGTCATCACATGGTTGTCTCGCCAACTATTGCTCTTGCAACTATCGCTATCGCATAGCGATAAAGTAAAGCAATTATTTGGCACTTGCATCTTATGCAATAAAGAGACAACCATAAGGCTTCTGCCAATTGCTGATAACTTCAACAAAACATGATCATCTCATACAACAACTTATATCTCATCACGTCTTGACCATATCACATCAAAACATGCCCTGCAAAAACAAGTTAGACGTCCTCTACTTTGTTGTTGCAAGTTTTACGCGGCTGCTATGGGCTGAGCAAGAACCGTTCTTACCTATGCATCAAAACCACAACGATAGTTTGTCAAGTTGGTGATGTTTTAACCTTCGTAAGGACCGGGCGTAGCCACACTCGGTTCAACTAAAGTTGGAGAAACTGACAACTACCAGCCACCTGTGTGCAAAGCACGTCGATAGAACCAGTCTCGCGTAAGCGTACGCGTAATGTCGGTCCGGGCCGCTTCATCCAACAATACCGCCGAACCAAAGTATGACATGCTGGTAAGCAGTATGACTTATATCGCCCACAACTCACTTGTGTTCTACTTGTGCATATGACATCCACGCATAAAACCAGGGTCGGGCGCCACTTTTGGGAACGTAGTAATTTCAAAAAAAATCCTACGCACATGCAAGATCATGGTGATGCATAGCAACGAGAGGTGAGAGTGTTGTCCATGTACCCTTGTAGACCGAAAGCGGAAGCGTTAGCACAATGCCGTTGATGTAGTCATACGTCTTCATGATCCGACCAATCAAGTACCGAATGCACGACACCTCCGAGTTCAGCACACGTTCAGCCCGATGATGTCCCTCGAACTCCTATCCAGCTGAGTGTTCAGGGAGAGTTTCGTCAGCACGACGGCGTGGTGACGATGATGATGTTCTACCAACGCAGGGCTTCGCCTAAGCACCGCTACAGTATTATCGAGCTGGACTATGGTGGAGGGGGGCACCGCACACGGCTAAAAGGTCAAATCAATTGTTGTGTCTATGGGGTGCCCCCTGCCCCCGTATATAACGGAGAAAGGGGGAGGTGCGGCCGGCCAGGAGGAGGCGCGCCAGGAGGAATCCTACTCCCACCGGGAGTAGGACTCCCTCCCTTCCTTGTTGGATTAGGAGAAGGGGGGAAAGAGGAGGGAGAGAGGAAGGAAATGGGGGGCGCCACCCCCCCTCTCCTTGTCCTATTTAGACTAGAGGGGGAGGGGCGCGTGGCCCTGCCCTAGCCGCCTCTCCTCTTCTCCACTAAGGCCCACTATGGCCCATTAAGCCCCTGGGGGGTTCCGGTAACCCCTCAGTACTCCGGTAAAATCCCGATTTCACCCGGAACATTTCCGATATCCAAATATAGGCTTCCAATATATCAATCTTCATGTCTCGGCCATTTCGAGACTCCTCGTCATGTCTGTGATCACATCCAGGACTCTAAACAACCTTCGGTACATCGAAACTCATAAACTCATAATATAACCGTCATCGAAACTTTAAGCGTGCGGACCCTACGGGTTCGAGAACTATGTAGACATGACCGAGACACGTCTCCGGTCAATAACCAATAGCGGAACCTGGATGCTCATATTGGCTCCCACATATTCTACGAAGATCTTTATCAGTCAGACCGCATAACAACATACGTTGTTCCCTTTGTCATTGGTATCTTACTTGCCCGAGATTCGATAGTCGGTATTTCAATACCTAGTTCAATCTCGTTACCGGCAAGTATCTTTACTCGTTCTGTAATACATCACCCCGCAACTAACTCATTAGTTGCAATGCTTGCAAGGCTTAAGTGATGTGCATTACCGAGTGGGCCCAGAGATACCTCTCCGACAATCGGAGTGACAAATCCTAATCTCGATATACGCCAACCCAACAAATACCTTCGGAGACACCTGTAGAACACCTTTATAATCACCCAGTTACGTTCTGACGTTTGGTAGCACACAAAGTGTTCCTTCGGTAAATGGGAGTTGCATAATCTCATAGTCATAGGAACATGTATAAGTCATGAAGAAAGCAATAGCAACATACTAAACGACTGAGTGCTAAGCTAACGGAATCGGTCAAGTCAATCACATCATTCTCCTAATGAGGTGATCTCATTAATCAAATGAAAACGCATGTCCATGGCTAGGAAACATAACCATCTTTGATCAACGAGCTAGTCAAGTAGAGGCATACTAGTGACACTCTGTTTGTCTATGTATTCACACATGTATGATGTTTTTGGTTAATACAATTATAGCATGAATAATAAACATTTATCATGAAATAAGGAAATAAACAATAACTTTATTATTGCCTCTAGGGCATATTTCCTTCGGTGGGGCGCTGGATGTCCGAGGGTCGGCCGGATGTCCGGCCGCTGTAGAGTTGCATGGTGTCTGTCTCTCTTTGGTCTTCTTCTGGTTGGTGGCGCCGGATGTCAGGGCTCCTGCCGGATGTCTGGCCGCTGTAGCTTCACGGCGACTCCACTTGAGGCACTTCTTAATCCGCTTCCGTGTGGACTTGTCCTATGCTTCGAGCATCTCCATGGTTGTCTCCTCGGTTCCTAAGAACATGTAGTGTCTTTGCATGAGGTAGCAACCATGTCTCGCACGAATGGAAAGGGGAAGCATTTAGGAGCGGGTTCACCTTGTGTCCAATGGCGTATGCTTGAGGTCTCGTTGTATGTCCACTTTGGGCTTGGGGAGTAGTCATAGTGTACATGGGGATGATCGTCAGATGCTCCGCATCTCTCCCCTCCCTTGGGAAAGATCCGACCTCGAATCGAAAACCTCATCACCATGGAATTTTTTTTCGTGGATGGACTTGTAGTTGTACAAAGTGGAAGACATGGCGCAATCCAAGTACTCCAAGGTGTCTCCGGAGTGGTACACATGCAAAAAGAGCAAACACAAACGACACTCGGAAATACAATGGTCAGCACACACAAGGTGTCCATCATGTAAGAATGAGTCTGTGCGGCAAGATTGTTCGTGGCAAAGGGCATGAAGCTTATCAAGATGATATAGAATGATATGCAAAGCGTTCATGGGAGCAATAACATTCATTATGCACACAAATGTGTTGTGAATATGATCAATGCAACCACGGTGCAAAATGATGTCATAGTGAGACGGTTTATCAATAGCATGAATATGGCAATGGATGCTCAATATGAAGAAGTTATCATGCAATTGATGGTAGGCATTATGATCATGATGTATGAATATGCCATCAAGAAAGATCACAACAAATTTGCTAAGAAAGTGCACAAGCTCATATATTGTAATGCCCCGAGACCGTTGCGCTAGGTGTCTTCTAGTTATTCGCTGTTGTTGCCTTGTCATTTGTTTGCGTGTCATGCATTTCATATCATGTCATCATGTGCATCGCATTTTGCATACATGTTCGTCTCATGCATCCGAGCTTTTCCCCGTTGTTCGTTTTGTAATCCGGCACTCATATGTCCTCCGGCGCCCTCTTTTGTCTCTTTTCGTGAGCGGGTGTTAAACTTTCTCAGATTGGACCGAGATTTGCCAGGCGGCCTTGGTACACTACCGGTAGACCGCCTATCATGTTTCGTGCCATTTGGAGTCCGTTTGATACTCCAACGGTTAACTGGGGAACCGTAAAGGCCTCGTGTGTGTTGCAACCCAACACCCCTCTAAAGTGTCCCAATAACCCATCCAAACCCACTCCATCCTCTCGGTCGTTCGATCACGATTGCATGGCCGAAAATCGCACCTCATTTGGACTCTCCTAGCTCCCTCTACCTATATATATATATATGTGTGTGTGCCTCCCCGAAATTTCACGCAGATGAAACCCTAGATCTTCCCCCTCTCGCCCGCCAGACATGTCCGTCCCGAACCGGACGCGTCCAGCCACCGCCCCGTCCAACCGCGTCGCGCCACATGGCCTTCTATCTCCTCCCCGCCGCCGTGGCCCAGGCGCG